>NW_008332583.1:4757993-4783062 GCF_000622305.1 Nannospalax galili
GTGTCCTATAGATTGACTCTTGACCCCAAAGAGTTCACAGCTAAGAAGATGGATTAGGCCATCAAACATATGATTAATTAAGAATGCCAATCTCCTCTACTATTCTGAAACCTCCTAAGAAATAGAAAAGTTCAAATGTTTAAAAAACTATTTTAGGTAGAAGTAGTCTAAACTCCAAGTTCGGATCATAGGCAACAATGTGAAATCAAGAAGGGACATGGGAATTGCTATGGAATGTATACTCTACCAAATCAAAAACAGTAATTATGCCATAAAATAATCTTTTCAAAATTTCTTCATGGGAATGCAGCTGAGCAGTGCAGTGCTTGTTGAGAACATGTGCAAAGCCCTGGGTTCCATCCCCATGCCCACAAATAGACAGATACTCTTTTTCATGACTTTTCTTAAGAAAAAAGTCACTTTTTCATTGCTTATCACTTGTGCAAGGGAGGGCAAGGGATAGATTGACTCAATGGCATGCCATTTCGCCACGTTTGTAATGAGATGAAATTCAAACATCCATTCATTAAGACACATGGATACTCTCTGACCTTCTAAAGACTGGCAAGTTTTTAGTGGAGGCCCCAACTTCTGCTCCTTTCTGGCTAGATGCTGAGGTAGAGTAATTATGGTCGACACACATGTAGACCTGCCATGGAACTCTGGACGCTTGGTGTATGCTGCACTATTCCCCATTTGAACCCCACTGATATGTCAGGAGCTGAGCCAAACAGATCATTTCTTTTTTTACCTATTCGGCATTGGAGAACTAACTAGCCTCAAAGTTGGAAGCTGGAAAAGGAGCTCACAAACATCAAGGCTGAGAAGACATAAAGAACGGCAGCAACGGCAGCAGGTATTACTGCCATATGGTCATGCACCTCCTCCCTGGTTCTTACAATCTCTCTGCCCCCTCTTCCCCAATGGTCCCTGAGTCCCGGGTGGGTGAAGTTTAACATAGGAGTCCTGACCGAGGACCAGCATTCTGCAGACTCTTAATCACTACACTTTGGCCATTTGTGACCTTTTGTGTTCCTGGCCCTCTGTTACATAAGGGGGCTTCATTAATGAGAATTAAGATATTCACTATTGTCTTCTTTACCCCTTGCTCTATGTTCCATGAGCCTTAGGTGTAGAGGCTGCATTGTAGATGTGCCACTTAGACTCAGGCAATTCATAATGTCTGTGTGTGACCAGTTTGAAACAATCTCCATCTGGTGCAAAAGAAGCTTCTTTGATGAGTGGTGACTGGGATATTTGTCAGTAAATATAAGGATACATATTTTTCACATAGTAAGAAATTATATTAGTCTAGGGATGTGACAGTTTGGGGGTTTTCTCTAAGATCTGTGACTCCTCCAGCCATGTGTATTTGGCTATGCTTATAGTACCACACAGGAGTTTCCTCCCATTGAATGGGTTTTTAGTCCAGTTAGGTAGATGTTGATTGCCCCCAAGTTAAAAGTGACATTACTGCACCAGTGTCGGAACCAGGGAGGGAAAGGGAAAGAAGGAACTGAGAGAAAAGAACAGTAGGAGACAGGTGTTACTACTGTATAACCTGAAGAAATGTATAAAATGGGGGTATTTAAATGGGAGGAGGAGATAGGGCTATACAAGAAACTATGGGGGTAAAGGGGGAGAAGGAGCTCAAGAGAGGTAGGACCTAAGGGGAAGTCATGGTAAAAGGGTTAGACAGGGAAAGGGAGAAGAGGGATAAATAATGCCTAGCTAATATAAGAAAAAAAAAGAGGAAATCACATTAGTCCAACAACCTAATGACAAATTACACATTAAGGGGAAGTCATGGTGAAAGGGTTAGACAGGGAAAGGGAGAAGAGAGATAAATAATGCCTAGCTAATATAAGAAAAAAAAGAGGAAATCACATTAGTCCAACAACCTAATGACAAATTACACATACATTATCTCTAAATGAATCCATGTGTCTAGCCAAAGGCTACATAACAAGAAACAGTGCCAGACAGGCGAAACCTTCCTTTGAGTTGTTGGCCAGGGTGGTCTAAGAGACTCCCAAAATTACACAGGCTATTGCCACAGCCCTTGATGGCCTCCCAGAACTTGAAAGCAAGACCTTACTGCTGAAGACAGAACATACTTCAGACACAGGATTTGGAGCAGTGCAGCTGGATATGACCTGGAAGCCACTCCCCTGGCTATGATAGCTTTGGAAAGCACTATGTAAAGTGCTAAGGGAGAATATCGATCCATGGTCCAACACCAACTTCAAGATCAAATAACCACATCAATGACCTGCACAGCAACTAAATCTTTCTTGAGAGCTGGTTCCTTTCTCACCGACAGAGATGGGACACAAAGAAGCAGTTGAGGTATTTCCAAACTAGCCATGCATCTTCCTAGCACACGAAGGGCTCAGAAAGGCTGGAGCCAGGTGCCTTGTGTAATGCATGATATGCACAGCTTCATGCATTCTTGACTGGTGCTCTGATTCCTTGTCAGAAATCGTTAACTCTCAGGGGCCAGTTCAGAAAGGGCCATCCTCACTAAGAATAGAACTGTTTGAACCTGTTGTCCTTTCCCACCCTCATCTCTCCTCAGTTCCCATTCTGCATTACCTGAAAGGTATTTACAGATCTACAGAGTCCCAAAACCATAGGGGTTTGTTTTTGTTTTTTTGAGGGTTTTTTTGTTTGTTTGTTTGTTTTGTTTTTTAAGATAACTCAAGGCCAGCATGGTAGGCTATACCACCTACTTCCCTAACTGGATGAAGCTATGTAGTGACTGCCTTGCTTCCCTGCTTCCTGTCAGAGAGTGAGCTTCTCAAGGACAGAGAACACATTCTATTCATCCTTCTGTCTTTCTAAGTACACATTTGATAGTGACTCTGATAACACCCAGGAGTTAATAAGTACTAAGTGTTCTCACTGCACTGAACAAACTTTCTCCCCACTCTCGCTAGGTTCTATTTTTCTGTTTTCTCCACATAAGCCCTTATTTGGCAAGATTTTTTGTAAGGCCCTAAGAGTACAGATTTAATGTTTCATTTTTATCTTTCACAACTGTTAAGATCTGTCATAATAACACAAAAGCAACCACAGACAATACTTAAATGAATGGGTATGGATGTGTTATGACAGAAGTTCTTTTACAAAAACAATTGGGAGACTGGGTTTGGTCTGTGGGCTATAATTTGCCAATTCACGTTATGGAGGATAATAGCACATTACATTTTAAAATAACCTCAAGTAGCCAATGAAAATAAGCTTATGTCTCTTCCACTTCAGACACATCACTAAAAATAATAACTGCAGACAATTTCCTACGTATTCAAACAGAAAATGTCCCATGTATATGTCTGTGTGTATATACATATATAGATGCTTATGTTACATATTTACATACCGATTGTGAACACCCATGGTATACTCTAACAATGTTCTATACCTTGAACTCACTAAATAACAATGTGTCCTGAAGACCATTCCATATTGTCATATAATGAGCTATCTCAGTCTTTTAAATAAAGACATGATCTCTCACTATGTAGATATACTATATGTTGACTGGGCATGTGGTACACACAACCTCAGCACTTGTCAGGTTGAGGCAGGAGTACTTAACATTCAAGACTAGCCTGGGCATAGCAAGGTTCTGTAGCACGCGAGTGTATGCGCGCGCGCGTGTGCGCGCACACACACACACACGCGCGCGCACACACACACACACATACACACACACAGAAAAAGAGAGTGAGAGAGAGACAGAGGAGAGAGATTGATTTAACCAGTCCACATTAAGGTCATTTAAGTTCTTTACTGGCTATTAAAAAATAAAAACGATGCTTTATTGAACACATTTGAACACATGTCTAAATACATATGTTGGACAAATTTTTGGAATAGGAGCGTGTAGGTTAAATGATATATGAACTTTCAATTTTGCCATGTTGCCAAATTGTCCACTAGAAAGTGCTTACAATTTATGTTCTCGTCAACACTATATGGGGAAAAGGCAGTTTATTTAAGGTGCATATATCTGTGCCAGATGAGGAGGTACTTTCATATTACATCTAAATAACCTATAGAAAAATAACTGCATAGCTATATTAAATAAAAAATGGCTAAATTTTGTATGACTGTTTCACTCATCTCTTAAATTTGTAACAAGAAATTTTAAACTATACTATAAATGCCATTAAAAAGAAATACCCTTTTATTTTAGGGAAGACATAAAAATGTTACAAACATAGAAAGAAGAAAAGAGAAAGATAATAAAATTCAGAAAAAATCACTTGTGGTAAAAGAGATGGAGAGAAGTTTGGGGAAACAGATAATTTTAACCTGATACAAACGTAACACAACTGTACATACATCAAAGCATTACACTAGTCCATTAATATAAGTGATTTTTTTGCATTCATCAAAAGTTAGTGTAACTAAACAAAAATTAGAGAAAAAGAAAAGACATGTAGCCCATGACCCCAAGCCACATCCATCTGAGCACCCACACACTGAGCTGTGCACCATAGGAACCAGCTAGATTCACGGAGGGATTCGCTCCTGTGATCAGAAGGTGCACTTCGCCCTGCTGAGCTAGGATCACTTCTGATGCTCCATTCACACATAAACACCGAGTGGCCCAAGAATGAACATTAAGCACCACCCAGCTGATCCCAAGCCTGCCAAGTTAGGGCAACAACAGCGATTCAAATGCCCACTCAATAAACATAGGACAGATATTCATACCAAAAGACACAGCCGATGACTAACTCCAGATGCCCAGGTGCCATAGCCAAAACAGAAACAACACAAAAAACCAGCCACTGGGGTACTAACTTTCCTTGAGAAAAGCACCTTAAATGACACATAACAGTAATCAAAATCGTGATTATAAACAAGGAACTCAAAGAGGCTATGAATAAATGCCAGAATGAAGGTCAGGAAAGAGATGCATACAAAGAGGAGGTTGACACCAAGAGAAAGGAGAGCTGCAGACCCAGTGTGAGCAGGGACTGATTCCCGCCTACCAGGTACACTCATTCCATGCTTCCGTTATTTTGCACCCCTGGGCCTGGTGGGTTGCTAAGGTGGTCCTATGCTGTCAGCTGTCCCCCTTCTATATATCTGCCATAGCCCCATCATGGGTAGAGTGTGCCACCTTGGCCCTGACTTTGGGATTGGCTGTCGAACTTGCCTTAGCCAATGGCAACTGTGCAGAGGAACTGGTAAGCCAGTTCTGAGCCTGGCCTCATAAGGTTCTGACATCTCTTGAAAAGAAGAATGTCCTAGATAATTTGCTGGCCCCAGAAGGAGAAGAGACTGGTAGAACAGACCTTGAGCCCTACTAGCCGAGCCAGGCTACGTTAATCAACCCTCAGCTGACCTGTGGATGTGTCATCAAGCTGACTCAACAGCAGCAGGGCCCAGCTTACAACAGACAACTCTGTCAACCCATCAACTACATAAATAGGGATAAATGACTGTAGCTTAAAGGACCAAGTGTGAGGACAGTTTGTTCCACAATAATAATTCATTAACTAGTGTGTGATATGTCCAATGAAGATGGGTGAGGCTTAGGTCCTCCAGGTGCTCCTTTTATTCAACAAATACTTATTCAGTACCCATCACACAGGCAGTAAGCCAGGATCTAGAGATACACAGAATTCAGGCCTAGATCAGATCTCTGATCTAACAGACCTGAGTCCAGACATGGAAAAGTGGCAGCAAATGAAAACAGCCAATAAGGCTAAAGGTCATGAGATGATTTCTCAGAATGACTGGTTGGCTTTTTTCAGTTACGTGTACAATGACACAGCCTTCAAAAAGATGACATTTCATTTCATTCCAAACTTGCCAAACAAGAGACCAACTTTAAGTCCCAAGGGCAGAATGTTCTAGTAGAAGGAACAGCCAGATCAGAGGCCAAACCTGAGAAAGGACTAGTACATTCACACCAACCAGGGGCTGGTGTGGGGGAACACGGTGAGGCCTTCCCTGAAAGAGCCTTCTTCTTTTAGGTGGTGAGTGCTTGCTGTTGTGCACATCTAAGTTGGCAAGAGACCTGTACCAATTGCTACTGTATCCTCCAATGACCTGATTATCTTTACTAAACTGGGCTTAGACTTCCAATAAAAACAGAAACCATTGTCACTCTGTGCTTATTTAAAATGGCTAACCACGCTGAGCCTCACTGGTCAGTGAACACAAAGGATGTAAAACAGTAAACTGTGGTCCAGAAGGAAGAACAGACAGGATTTCAGGTTGAACACCTAGGCAGGCAATGTAGTGCATTTTTGATTCTGTGGTCTGTGGGCTCACATAGAGGTTTTACGTATGTGAATTTGAAGACAGTCTCCCTGTATAGCCAAGTTGAACTCAAACTCATTGTGTATTGATTCTGTGGTCTGTGGGCTCACATAGAGGTTTTACGTATGTGGATTTGAAGACAGTCTCCCTGTATAGCCAAGTTGAACTCAAACTCATTGTGTAGCCCAGGCTGGTCTTGAACCCACCATCCTCCTGCCTCAACCTCTAGAGTGCTGGGACTGTAGGTTAAATTGATTCTACATTTAGAGGAGAGGCTCTGCGTCTAAATGATACAGGCTCATGCTCTGAGGTACAAATACGGCTAAATGGTCCCAGAGGTGGTAGTATTTTAGGGTGGGCTGGAGAAGGAGAATTGAGGTGAATAAGGGGGTCATTACAAGACAGCATAGCTTGTTCAAGCCCTAGAAATAAGCTTCCTGTTTAGATACTAGAGAGTTATTATTCTCTGACCTTGAATGGATTACCTGAACTCGGTATGCTTCAGATTTATTTACGAAATGGTGATTACCATGACAAATCATAGGTTGCTATGAGGGTTAAATAAAAGAATATGGTTAATGTTTTATTTAAACCACAGAATTACTTAATTGTGAGGAAATTTAATTATTAAAGATGACATACAGCCCCTCCCCAGTCAGGGGCATTGGGGGGCTCTTAAGCCCCACTGACAGGAAGCCTGAAGATTATTTTGATACTTAAATATAACATTTTAAAACAAGCATGACATATACTGTTATTATCTAAGCAATTGCATCATTTTATGACTATTAATTAATGAAGCCTCTGGCATCTCCTAAGGGCAAATCATCAGCTTGACTTTGCCTTGATTTTTCTGCAGGTATACATGGAATCATAGCCAAGCCTTTTCTTCCCTGAATATTCCCATATAGAACTTCTGATTACATTCCATTATACATCAGCCAGGCAGAGTCTAAAATATGCAAAGTATAGCATTTATCTTGGAACTATATTTATATTTTGTTTATGTGATAGTCTGACATCTGAGCCCAAAATAAATATTTCAGAATTCTCCTCAATGCCTCATAATCCTTTAATTGATCCTTCTCCAAGCTAGTTTCTTCTTTCCAGTACCAAACTTTGAACACCTGAGTTATAATTAGCAGTGCACCCATGCTTCTCTCCTTATAAGCAGAGAGAGCAAACTTCAAGTTCAATGTCAAGTTGCAGCAGCACTCACGCATGGCTCTGCAAGTCTGCACACGCTGGAATGTGGCATTCTCTCAGTGCTGGAGGCACCACAGAGATGAAATTGCATCCTTGATTATTGGCTTTTGGATTTGTAAAAGTACCAAGAATCATGTCTACTGCCTTTGCTGGATAACTCTTAAAAAGTTGCTGGTCAACTCAGAAGTGCCTAAGAGACATAGTTCCACTCTAAATGATACTGGCCACGTAGCAATTGTATTCCTAGGGGGATTTTAATAATGTGCATGACAACATAGCCAACTATCTGGATAACTGTATCTCAGCACTCCTAGGGTAAAAAAGAGAAACTTGGACCCAGTATTTAGATGTATCGATAAGCAAATGGAAAATTGGTGATATTTCACTTTATGTCAGGGTTTTCTACTTTGTCTGCCATGGGATTCCTGTGCAGCCCTGCCTCGGCTTCTCAAGTAGCTGGAAGTGGAGCCTTGGACCACTGTGCCCCGCTTGCCATGTGAGTCCTGTAGGGAACTTTTAACTACTCAGAATATGATCTAATTTATGAAAAGTCAATCCATGGATTACTTTCTGAGAATATATTTATTTCATAAGGCATTGGGCCTTAGAAAATTGTGCTGCTTCTCTCTTTTCAAATAAGCTTTCTCTGGTGCATGTTGGGGGAAGGAGTTTCAGGAGTACTGTGATTTAAATCTGAAATGCCTGCCTCCCATGGGTTCATGTTTTTAATGATTGTTCTCCAGCTTGGGGGACCATTTTGAGGGGCTGTGGAGACTTTCGATGGTGAGTCTAGTTGGAGGAAACAGATCATAATGGGGGGAGGCTTTGAAGATATGAACCAGCCCTTGGCCCCTGCCTTACTGTCTGTTTCCTGGCTTTCCATGAATCAGGTACACAGCCTGGACCCCAAGCTTGTGCCACCATGAACTGAGCTGCTCTGCTGAGTCTTCCTCACATGATGCACTGAAACCGTCTGTGAACTAAAATAAATTTCTCCTCCCCTAGCTTTTCTCCTGTCAGGTACTTTGGTGACAGTGACGTGAACATAATGAATACAGGGCGGTTAGACAGTATCCTCAATAGATACCTGACAAGTATGTGTTGAATGGTTCAAAGAATGAGAAACAAGATCATTAGAGGGATAGATAAGCAGTATCAGCTGGCAAGCGAAATGAAAGAGCTTCAGAACGCAGAAGAGAAAGGGGTTGCTTGCTCGCCCACGCCTGAGTGAGACCTCCCAGACCTTGAGTACACTGGCATGAATATCGAATCAAGGGATCATCTTAAAGTTCCGTGTGCTCTCTATTCACCCAAGTTTTCAAAAGACAGAGTTGAAAATTCTCATGGTTAAACACATACACCCTTTATCAAAAGTTGTCTGAGCCAAAGTCACTGAAGTCTTCCTATCGGCTGTTCAATCCAGTCTTCTAACCCTTCAGCAGCGTTTGGGAATGAGTGATTACCCATACTCCCTTGCTCCGCCTTACCCCCTTGGCTCTCAGGACTATACATCCTCATGATGTTTCCGCTAGGAGCCACATCAGCACATGCACCTGCTTTCCCTCCACCCACACGTGGTGCGTGCCCAGAAAGCATTTCAGTTCAGTCAGGCGCCTCTGCTTTTGCTGACTATTCTGCCTAGAGTGGTCTTCAGGTTCTCTCCTTCCCAGTGAAGTACCATTTATTCACTGAGATGTGAAATCACTAGCTTCTCCTTTCAAAGCCTCTTAGGAATCTCCTTTCTACCCTCAAGTTCCCTCTTGGATTCGTTTTCACCTTTAAGTAGGAGTAATAATGGGAGTGATCAGAACAGTAATAGAAGGGATAGGAGCAGTAACAGGGCAATGAGGGGAAGAGGAGGAAAGCTGGCAGATTTATGAGCATTAACTATTACTGACACTGGGCTAATTCCTTCCGGTTTTTATTTTACTGTGCCCTGAAGGGGCAGTTATCACCACTACTCTATAGATGATGAGCCTGAGGCTTTGAGAAGGTATTTAAATTACCTGAAGTCACTCAGCTAGCAAGTGATAGAGATTTGAAATCCAGGCCTAACACCCTTCATTTAAAACGAAAAAGCCATCGCTCCCTGCCACATTACATGAGGCTAGACTTATAAGTGTCTCTGTCTCCCCATCACCTTCCTTGGGTCCAGGAAGTAACCTGAGACTGAACCCTTCACTAGTATGTTCAGTGCATGTTTTGTTATGTTAACTGAATAAAAGAAGCCAATTTATTTTCTGGAGTGGAAATGGGAGTGATGGGGGTGTGATGATCTGAGTTCAGCCTCTGTGAATAATTCTGGGGTCAGCCAGTGGCAGCCAGCTGGGCTCTGACCTAATCTAAAATGGGGGTAGGAATGGGGAGGGTTCATTTCAGTGTGAAATTAGATCAATTCCAGGGTGAAAAGGTCCTTCCGTCCTGTTTCTTTCACAGTTTCTTGGCTGTTTTTCCAGATGCTTGATAGGTTTAGTTGGATGTTTATCTAGCAGAGTAAGAGTTTACTCTAGCAGAAAGAGAGAGAAAGTCTATTCTGCAGTAAACAGGTGAGCTGATTGAGCCCGACACCAGTCAGATTTGATCTGAGTGGCTCTTTCATCTTCTGGTGGCAACCTAAAGCGCTTTATTTATTCAAAATGAGTCCTGGCTTTCAACTGCTACAGGACAATGTCCCATGGTCCACTGTCAATGAATAGGCAGGGGCAGCTCAGTCCTCACACGCATTCACAGCTTTCTCCGTTTGTCCTTATCAAGCCTGCCTGAGACTGTCACTACCATCTTGTCATGGCCCTCATCAGCACAGTGTACCCCCTCAGCTCTCCCTCCATCCTAAATAAACTCACGCTGGCCGCATCACATTCTAAATATGTATACCCAAATAGGAACAATCTGCACTTACAGAGGTCCTTCTAGCTCGTCAAATATCTTTCTGATTCTTATGTATATTACGCTTTCTCATAATAAATGTAGCATAATTTCTCTTGGAGCAAAACCCTTAAGTCAGCTTAAAAATTTCAAATGTAGAGGAGGAAAGAGGCATACAGGCTGTCACTAAAATAAATCCTTCATTTTACTTTTAATGAAATGTATTTGGCACCTACTGATACCTGTTGGTGAGCTCATCACAGAGCTATAGACATGACTGGGCCAGTGTCCCTGTTCCCGGGTCTCCTGCTTTGTAGGTAAGACAAAAAGATTGCAAATGTGGAGGAAAGTACTATTTAGAGAGGTAAATATGTGAAGAAATATGGACAGGAGATGTCATTGCTAGGGATGGCCAGGAAGATGTGAATTGTGGAGACGTATCCCTCATACCTACTGAAAGCTTGCTAGATTCCAGGTGGGAAAGGTATGGCACTGGTCATAACTCTGTCCTTACCCTCAAGGAGCTTATGATCTAGTGGACAGAAAGACCAACAAATGGACCAGTCCAACAGGAACACCAGAAAGCTGTGGTCTTTTGAACTGCAATGCTCCCCCTTTGCAGGTCTACATGCCACTATCACACATTTGTGCTCTGAGTCCCTCTTGCCCATCAGAGATTCAAGCATGTGTTACTCTTTATGTGGCAATCTACCTATATCCCTGGCTCTCAGCTTCTAACATCTTCTCTAGCAAGGTTTTTCCTGCACTAGTCACCTTACACCCTGGAATCACTTAAAGCTCCTCCATGAAACCTAGGTTTTGGTCTTGGGCTAAGAATACAACAAGAAGACTTGTTCCCTCTACTTGTGTCCTCTAAGACTCTTGAGGGAGGTCTCAGGGACTTCTAGCCCTATGAGCAGATGGGGTCTTTATTTGGTCTTTCAAACTCTACCAAGCACCATTTCCTGCCCTATGACTTATATTAGTAGGTACTCTGTGGGAATCCACTCATGTACCACAGGTGTTTATGGAGCACTCGCTGAATGTCAGACACACTGATGAGCCAGGCAGGCAGACCTGAGATGGGACTGCACTGCTGGCAGAGCTAGGCTTCAAGGTCAAGGCTAAGCTGCAGGAGGGAGGCAAAGGAAAGAGCAAGATCAGGTGCAGATGAACAGGCAGACAGATGGGGAACAGGTCCACAGAAGCAAACAGGAAGACAGGCAGAAGTCAATTCAAGTACAACATGTCACCAGTGGGGACCAACCAGCTGAAGCTCAGAAAAGTTAGGAATTCTCTGTCAGTTCCTAACAGACACATTAAGTGGTCAAATGACAGGTCAGTGGGGGTCATCATCATGGAAGCGTTAGGTGCCCGCCTCTATGGGGTCCAGGTAAGGGAGTTACACCCTTTCTTTGGTCTTGTGTGTCTGATAAGTTTTTGAGCCTGGGTTTTCTGATACGATTTTAATACACTCATGTGTACAGTCTCAATTCACCGAATAAATGTAAAGTGTGGCACCCTTTCCATTCCCAAAAGTGATTCACCAGTCTGTGGTGTATGCGTGGTGTCAGACAGATGGTGTTTACATATCCACCCAGGTGCAGATTATCTTCTATCCTCAAAATGGAGTCAAAAGCTACTTGTAAAGTGGAGTGTCTTAGGAAAAGGCACAGTCTGAAAATCCACTGTTTTACACAGAACATAGTAACTTAGGCAGGGTACAACCTGGTGTCACTAGCAACCAAATGATATTAGTGAACTACAGAATCATTTCCCAGTAAGAGGAAAAGTTTTATATTTATTGTCATTCTTCAGAAGACAATCATTGATAAAGAAATGGGTCTGACTGAGAGTCCTCATTATCAGGACCAGAACAAAGCCTGTTAAAGAGTTTCAGACAGCCTGTGAGCCCCTACTCTTAAAATCAAGTCCAGACTCTTAAACAAGGCCTATGTGGGTTGACCTGACTTCACTCTTGGTTAGGTGGCTCTTGTTCATTGAACACAAAGCCACAGTAATGGTCTCCAGATCTTTTTCTCAGGACAAAGCATGTCTTAGTCTTCGGGGCCCATGAGCTTACTCTTCCCTGACGTGGACCCATTCTTCTCAGAGCCTCCTATTACTGGCTCATCACTCCAGCCTCGGCCCTCCAGCTCCTCCACATACTGACTCTTCATCTTAACAATTCTCCATCACGTCATGTAGTTTCTTGGAAGGCTTAGCACATACCACACCTGAAATCACTTTTTGGCTTATTCGATTCAGTCATATATTATTCCCACCCCTCTCTTGAAGTCCTTTGGGAACAGATGTGGCTTTCCTGGGTCATTGCTGAATCATCAGAGCCTAGAACAGTCCTTGCAAAACTCCAATAACACTCCTCTTCCTGGGCACCACCCAGACACTCTTTTAGTTCTGGTACTCTTGGGTACAATTAGTCAACAAGAACACCACTAGCTACCCAGTAAGTTCTACTCATGAACAAACATGGCGCTGGCACAATTCCTGAGAGGGCAGAGGCTGGAGGGTGCCTTCTCCTCTGAGAGCTTCATCCAAATCATTAGAAAATTGGGTAAATGAGACTGAAGATAGTTTCACTGATAACAGAGTCAAGAATTGTTGATATTGGCACAAAGCTAACAATACCTGCTTTATCGGTCACCATAGTTTGAAATATTCAGCTATTAGTCAAATATTAAGGCCAGTCAGGATTTATTTAGCTCCACTGCAACCCTAAGAGGAAATGCACTGTATCAAACATACCTGTGCATTGTAACTATCATCAAGGCTCAATGCACGCAGCTATTCTTCTGTTTTCAATACTGAGGCTTGAACCCATGTGTTGGGCAACTCTACCATTGAGCTACATTGCGAGCCCTATTTTAAATTTTATTTGGAGAAAGGAGGCCACTAAATTCTACAGGGTGAACTCAAAATTGTGGTCTTCCTGCCTCTGCCTCAGCCTCCTGAGCGGCTAAGATTGCAGGTGTGCACTACCAGGCCCAACCATGTTCAATTTTTATGGGGGCCCTTAAAACATTCTGTACTGCATACACTTGACATTTTTCCCAGTAGCTAATGTAAACATACCTTAAGCAATCATAAACGCTTGGATTAACATCAGTCAAGATATCTTAAGCACATATAAATTTAATGGCTCTGCTGATTTCATTTTCACTTAAGTTTGGGAACCTGATGCATTAAATGAGATCAGGAGTCAGAAAAATAAGATTTTCTTTTTCTGTCCCTAGGATTTTGTTGCAGTGTTTAAAAATAAAATCTGAAATTAAAATATAATATAAGCATGTACAGAGGAATTACTATGTATCAAGTTCTTTGTATATATAATGGATTTTTGTCTTCATAAAAGGAGGGGTCTTGTACATGGGGACAAAGTCCAGGCGCAGACTGTTCCCAAGATGTCACAGCGAGTAAGCTGGTTCAAGGTCAAGCAGTTTAACTGAAGGGTCCTCATTTGGGGTCATTCTATGCTAGACCTTCTGAAACCACATGCACCTGGCACTTATGAGTTCACAAACGCCTGTACATAACATTGTGTCACTTCAGTGTCCGCAGTACCTTGTTCCTAAAGGTAAAGAACTGCCAGGATTCACAGTGGTGTTTGCAAACCAATCATATGGATTGGAATTTAACTGCATGACAGAGCAGTTCTTCTTAGGCAGGGTGGGGGGGATGCCTGTACAGTAACAGCCAGCCTTGGGGAACTGTGCATTTCTCCATCCATTTATTTATTCACTCTCTCGGTCAATAAACAACTGAGATGTACAATTTACAAAATGCCAAAATGGCAGTGCTGAAGCAACTTGACATTCTAACATCTAACATGTCCCTGCTTATTCATTGATAAATATGGAGACCATGGTAAAAGGTGTACAGGGAAGAGCATAGAGTTAGAAGCACCCGCATCTCATCCTGGGGCTTCATGGAGGCCAATCTGAGGGTGATGTGGGGTAGGGAGCTAGTACAGAATTAAGTGTGGTATTGGGGTGCTGCAAACAAAGGGAACAGCTCAAGGATGTCATTTTGCAGGGGAACTCTAATTTGCAACACCTGCAGGAGAGTAGGAGCGCCTGGAGGGCGGGGGGAGGTGGCAAGAGAGGGCGTAACAGTATTGAGAGGAAAGCAGGAACTTCAGGCTATTCTCAGCACTGTCCTCTTATCAGCTGTCCAAAGCTTCCACCTAGCCCAAGTCCTGAGCGTTATGACTTTGTCCTTTTTGCAGATGGGACATAGGACACTCAGGTGAGAAAGTCTGTTTTTCTACAGTTGCAGAGCTAGTAACTGGCAGACTCAGTCAGACACTCTGGCTCTTAGCTCTCAGTATTAGCTACTTGGCCAACATTGCCAAGACACAGATCAAAGAACAGAAAAGCAATTCATCGAAAGTCACACCACTGTAAGGGAATAGCTGAGTCAATCAAACCAACATAGGCTATTTCCAGAGCCAAGCACCAATCACAGTCCCTTGCTGCTTAATAGCTCATTGTTAAGTGCCATCTATAAGAATCCAATGCACCTCCCAGGGGAGGGGATAAATTGACTTTGCTCAGAATGCCGTGCCTTCCTGAGGGCCCAGAAGACAGCCAGTCTCAAGTTCTGACCACTGTCTTGCCCTGAGGCCAACAACTGAGGGGGATGATCTAGGTCTGACCAAAGCCTTAACTTCTTTCCTTGGGCCTCAGTTTACTGTGTATGGAATAATTCTGAGAATTCATTTTTCCATAGGGAGAACAGACTCTTGAAAGTCAAACAACTGTAAGTCCGTGGAAAAGAAAGGGTGCTCCAGAGGGCACAACTTCGAAGTTGATTTTTCTCCAAAGTTCATGTTTTCCCCATTCAGTGGGATGTGAGAACTTCACTATGTAACAAGGGAGTTGGGTCCCTCCTTAAAGACTAGCACTGGAGAGAGTAGTGAGTTCTGTTGACTGTCTTTGCCAGGGGTATTCTCTTAGTTTTGATTCTTTATGGCCTGAGCGAGAGCTCCCTTCATGGACATCTGGCAAGGCAGAGGAGTAAAACAACAAAATCCAGCATGCTGCTTCCACTGTCTCCTGGCCCTCAGGGCCTGTCATGCAGGCAGTCCCTGGCATCAGTTTTGGGCAGAGACTGGCATTCTGTTGGCCAGGGGGCCAGGGCCCCTTTCCTGTTGCCATACCATCTCATCTCTCTACTCCCTCTTCTTGTTCTCCTTACATGTACATGTATGTATGGGGTAGGGGTAAAGTGGGTACTAGCAGATCACCAAATGGCCTCTCAAGCCAGTACTTAAGTTTCTCATGCTTTTTCTGGTACCCAGTAAAACTCTTTGCTACAAGTGGTTATCAGCCCTTTCTGGCAGGAATCTTCCTCCAGCCACAGACATCCCCATAGTATCAGCAGAGGGCACTATGTCAGTCATGAATTCTTTTTAGTACTTAGCAAAGAAATTCTTGATCCACCTGGCCTTTGGACTGACAGCTGACCTTGGCCTGGTGCTATGAAGCTCCATAGAGCACTGTGTTTGTTTTTTCCTCTACACGACTAAGTTCCTGCCTGGGATAAAGAAGCACCAAGTGACAGCAGTTTCTCTGCTGTGGTTAGACAGAAGCTCCCATCCCTTCCTCTGGCAAGGGAACTCTCAGGGATCCTGAAGACTCGGCTTCCTTTAATCCTGCCCACCACACTGACTGTTCCAAGGAGAGTTCCTATACTTTACTTTTGAAATATAATTGCTTCATCTTAAAGCTGGTAGAGTTGAAAGCAGTATTTATTCCTCACTCGTTTTCCTCCCCCTCCCCTCCGTTCTTACCATTTCCTTTCTAGATACAGAAGGGTTAAGAGTATGGAGGAAGGACACCAGCAGGGGCAGAGCTGCTCCACTTCCTGGCTCCCTTCTCTTCCAGGCTTCCAAATCCCCCTGTTCACACCCAGGAGTTTTCCATAAGAGGCTGAGTCCACAGTCTTCCACCAAAGTAAGGAGCAGGGAATTCCTGCGTAATGGTTGCTAATAGAATATTAAACCCATTGGAAATTCTCCTTTGAAGATTCTTAAACACACATTTAGACCTCAAGCCCTGTTGACTATTTTAAATTTTTATTTTTGAGCATTTCACACATGAGTGTTGTATTTGCACTACTCCCTCCCAGTCCCCCTCCAACTCCTCCCATGTGGCCTCACTTCTCAATTTCTTGGCCTCTTGATTGTTACATAGCATATGTACATTTATAAATACGTATACATATTTTACATAGAATATATATTGTATGCAATAATCAATTGAATGGTGTTCGTGTATACTTGTGTTTAGGGCTGCCAATTTGGGATTACATAACCTCTCAGGGAGCTAGGTTGTGGAGGACATTGAGGACATTGATTTCCAACCCCCCATCAGCATCCACTGATTATCTGTAATGCTTCATTTTGAGCTGGGACCCTATGAAAATTCCTTTCACCTACTTTGGCATGTGAACTGGTTTTGCCATTATGTAGATCTTGCTGTACTACCATATCGTGGAGATTTTATTGGTGTAACTTCCCTATCGTATCTGGAACACATTACCAAGCAGCAGGGGTCTTGTTTGTCTCTCCGGCTCTTACATTCTTTCTGGCCCCTCTTCCACAGTGTTTCCTGAGCCTTAGGTGTAAGGGCTGCAGATTCTTGATGTATCACTTAGGGCTGGGCACCACACAGTCACCTATTTTCTGTGTTTGACCAGATATGGAACTTGGTAATCATCTCCATCTGTTGCAAAAACAAACAAACAAACAAACAAACAAACAAAAACCCTTTTTTGATGAGTTGTGAGAGGTTAGAAATTACACTGGTCTAGGAAACTGACAGAAGGTTCTTCTCTGGAGTCTATGACCTCTCTAGACATGTACTTGGTTATGTTTACAGTACCATGCATGAATTCTCTCCCAAACAGTGGGCCTTTTATCCAATTAGACAACTATTGATTAACCCCCAAGATAAAAGTGCCACCATTTCACCAAGAGAGATAAGTTGCTGGGCTGGCCATTGTGGTTAGCAGGCTTTACGGATGGTTAGGACCTTTGCTTGTTTTTCTCCCTTGGCAGATTGCATAGTATCTTCAAATACTATGAGAGCTAGTCTTCAGGGGGAGGCTTCCTGGGCATTATAGCTCAATTTCTCCAAGTCCCCTGTCTGAAGTATGTCATGTCTTGAGAAATAGGGTCTTACTTTCAAGTTCGGGGGGGCAATCAAGGGTTGTGGCAATGGCCTGCATTTTTTTTTTTTTTGGATTCTCTTGGACTACCCTGACAACTCAAAGGGATTTTCTCTTTCCTGATGCTGTGATTCTGTTATATAGCCTACAGCTAATTCACGTGCACTTACATATTACAAGTGTCTTTTTCAGTGCACTTATTAGATGCTACCTTTGCCTTTTGTTTTTCATAATCACCTAAGCATTTCTTTTTTCTTCTCTTCTCTCAACTGCTGTATAGATCTCGTGTTTCCTCCCCATTTGAAGTATCCCCCATTTTCCCCAAGTCCCCCTTGATAATGCCTTTCTCCCACTATCCCCTTCTCTCTAGCTCCTTCTTCCCACCTTCCCCCATAATTCCTTTCCATGTTCCTGTGGTGATATCAGGGCATATAGTCACATCTAAGGATTTAGAGCTGGAATTGAGAGGGGGGCGGACATGCATCACTTGTTTTCCTGAGTCTGGGTTTCCTCACTTAGTATAACATTTTCTAGTTCCATCCATGCATCTAAAAACATCATGATTTCTTTTTCTTTTCTTTTCTTTTCTTTTTTTCATTGCTGAATAGAACTCCATTGTGTAAATGTACCATGTTTTCATTATCTATTCATCGACTGAGGGCCATTTAGGCTGTTTCCATTTCCTAGTTATTGTAATTCCAGCATCAGAAAACAGCAGAGCAAGAATCTCTGCAGTAGGCATAGCTGAATCATATGATAGATCTATTTTTAGATTTTTTAAAAAAATATTTTATTTATTATTTTTATTTTATTTGTACGAGTATATTGCTTGCATGTATGTGAATGCACCCATGTCATGCAATGCCGTGGAGGTCAGAAAAGGGCTTCGGATTCCCCTGGAACTGGAGTTAAGGACGGTTTGTAGCCGCCATGTGGGTGCTGGAAATCAAACCTGGGTCCTCTGCAAGAGCAGTCAGTGCTCTTAACCACTGAACCATCTCTCCAGCCCCTGTTTTCAGATTTTTAAGAGTTCTCCACACTGATGTTCATAGTGGCTGCAACAGTTTGCAAGCCCACCAACACTGAATGAAAGCTTCCCTTTCCCCATAGCCTCACCATCATTTATTGCCATTGTTTTCTTGATCTGAGCCACTCTGCCTGGAGTTAAGTGAAATCTTAAATAGTTTAAATTTGCATTTTTCTAACTACTAAGGATGTTGAACATGAGCCATTTCTATTTCTTCTTTGAGAGCTCTTGGTTTAGATTTTTGGCCTACTTTTTAATTGGGTCAGGTGTTTTCATGCTTGTTTTTGAAATTCTTTGTATATTCTAGAAACCAGTCCTCTATCAGATGTATAGCTGGAAATGAAATTCTCCCACTGTGAGATTTCTCTTCACTTGATTGGTTGTTTCCTTTGCTGTACAGAAGATATTTAGTTTACTGATGTCTTAGTCTTCAATTGTTGGCCTTAATTTTTGAGCAAATGAAGTCTGATTTAGAAAGTCTATTCCTAAACCTATATCTTGTAGGGCACAGCCTATGTTTTCTTCTAACAGTTTCAGAGTTTTGGGTTTCATATTGAGGTCTTTGATCCATTTGGAGTTGGTTTTTGGGCAGGGTGAAAGATACGGGTCTAATTTCATTCTCCTACACATGGCGATTTCCCAGCACCATTTGTTGAAGATGCTGTCTTTCCTCCAGTGTGTGTCCTTGGCAGCTTCGCCAAGTATCAGGTGAGTGTAATTGCTTGTACTCATGTTTGGATCTTCTATTTTGTTCCATGGCTGCTTTTGTGTCAATGCCTTGATGTTTTTATTACTCTAACTCTGTAATATGGTTTGAAATCTGGTGTGGTAATCACTTCATATCACTCTTTTTGCTTGGGATACTTGGGGTCTTTTGTGGTTCCATATGAATTTTAGGATTTTTTTTCCTATTTCCGTGAACAATATTAAGAGGATTTTGATTGGGGTTGCATTGAGCCTATAAATTGCTTTTAGTAGGATGGTCATTTCACAATAATAATTCTACCAATCCAAAAGCACACGAGGTCTTCCCATCTTCTAGTGTCTTCCTTAATCTCTTTCTTCAAAGATTAAAGTGTTCATTATAGAAATAGCTTTGATATCTTTAGTTAGGTTTATATCTAGATACTTTATTTATTTGAGGCTATTGTGAATGGAAATATTTTCCCATGGTTTCTTTCTTGGACCACTTGTTATTGTTATATAAAAAGGCTAGTGATTTTTGTAAATTGATTTTGTATACTGCCACTGAAATTATTCATCATTCTTAGAAGGTTTCTGGTGGAATTTGGGGGATTTCATATACATACACAAACACACACATATGTGTATGTATATAGTATCATCTGCAAATAGGAATTATTTGACTTCTTTTCCAATTAGTATCCCTTTAATTTCCTTCTCTTGTTTTATTGCTCTAGCTGGGGTTTTAAGCACTCTATTGAAGAGGAGTATAGACAGTGTTCGTTTGGTGGACATGAATTCATTCACTCTATTTATAGTATATTTCTTTCTCTATGATAGACAGTTTTGTTAAGTCAAGTACTCTGGGTTGGTATCTGTGCCCATTTAGAACTCGGAATACTTTCCTCCAGGCTCTTCTGGCTTTTAAAGTGTGTATTGAAAAGTCAACTGTCATTCTGCTTGGTTTTCCTTCATACATAACTTGTTTTGCTCATGCAGCTTTCAGCACCCTCTTTGTTCTGTATATTCAGTATGTTTTCTGATATTCTGTGGGGAGTTTCTTTTCTGTCTATTTGGTGTTCTATGTGCTTCTTATATCTGTACAGCTATTTATTTCCTTAGCTTAGGGAAGTTTTCTTTTACAATCCTTTTGGAGATCTGATCGATGCCATTGACCTGAGATTCTCCACCTTCCTCTATGCCTTTAATTTGTAGATTTGATCTTCTCATGGTGACCCATAGCTCCTGCATATCCCATTCCTGTGGGTTTTGTGGGTTTTTTTTTTTTTTTGGTAGTTTTTCATATTCTTTGCTTGAGCCTTCTAATACTCCAACTTTAAGTCTTGATAGTCTGTTTTCCATTTGATTTGGTCCACTGGTAAAACTTTCTCCTGTCTTTTGTTTTGTTTTTTAATTGGCTTATTGAGTTTTTTATTGCATCTTCATCTCAGCTTGCGTTTTCTTCACATTTCTGCCTCTCATGAAATTTGTTTTCTAGATCCTGAATTATCTCGTAATTTCATTCAATTGTATGTCTGTATTTTCTCGTGCTTCAGTCAGGAGTGTATTTCTATTGTCAAGTTCCTTGAGGTGTTGTTTCTGTGTTGTTTAAGGGTCTTGAATTCCTTGATCATGTTTATGGTTTTTTTTTTAAGTTCTATGTCCTGAGGTTCCTTTGGGTAGGTATCGCTGTAGAACACATTTGTAGGACTGTTGGGATTTGGTGAGAACACATTGTTTTTTCGTATCATGTGCTTTTGCAATGTGACCTGGGCATAGGCACTTCTCTTGTTGCTTGTGTCTGATACAAAATTCTAGCCCACCTTTGTTGAGTAGAAGTTTGGTTCTGTTTTTATCACTGTAATAGCTTGGCTGATTTTTGATCAGGTATGAATAGTTACTTGATCTCTGCTTCAGGTTCTTACTTTTGATTTTTTATTGGAGGATCAGGGGTGATCTCAGGCTTGAACAACCTGTTTTTGAGTCAGGATATACCTCTCTCCCTCTGTTATCTGCTTGTTAGGATGTCAGCTAATTAGAAACCTACCTAGTTAGGTTGAACCTAATCTAGGTCCACTGCTGAACCTAGACAGTAAGGCAGATTTTTATGGTCTGTTTGAGGCTGGGTCAAATAAGAAGTTATGCTTAGAACAAAATAATTCTAGCTAAGTACAGAAATACAGTCCTACCAAGTCAGTCAATTTGCTCTATCCTGCCACTGCTGGACAAGGAATAAGGAGATCTTGGAGGTCATTTTATGTGTGTGACCTCCAAGTCTGATCCAGGCTGGGCTAAACCAGAAGTTCAGATGGGGAGATATTCATCCTAAACAAGGAACCAACAGTAGATCAAAGTAATGATTACATTAAAGTCCAACTTGATAAATCAATAGTGAATATATTAGAGTTACTTATAAGAATATGGATTAGAGGTTAATTAGCAACAGGAACAACTCAAATCAAGCTGCAGCACTGAAAAGTCCACTCCAGTATGGGTGACAACTCACAAAAGCTACAACCCTGGGCCTGCATGTTATGCAGGCAGCTGGACTTGCCAGCGAATCTCTTCCTGAAGCAATTGGGCTGTTTCCATAACCTTGGGGAGGGGCCCTGTGTATCTTGTTAGTTTCAGGAACTTCTTGAGACTTGTGAATTGTTTATATCTTGTATCTCATGATTCTTCCTTCTCTTACCTAGAGGGGGTGAATGTTTCAACTTAGAACTTCCTGACCTTTATGGAGCTTCCCTCCAGAATGAAATGTGTCAACTCAGAGGGGATAGCTGCATAACACCAAGTCATAAAAAGTTTCCTGACCTTGAATTCTTTAGGACTGACATAACATTGGGAACTGCACACATAGTTACAAGGCAGTTTTGGTCCTTGACCTGCAAGAATCACATTTGTAATTTTAAGTGACTCTTGTATGTGTGTGTGTGTGTAACTTTTTAATTTTTTTTAATTTTTAATTTTTTTAGAAGCATTTCATTATAGCTTTAACATACTCCACAACAATTTCCAGAGCAAAGATTCATCTCTTTCCAAAGTAGCTATAAAATTTTTAGGTTCACAATTGAATTAATATAGTTATACAATATTGATCTCAGTATAAACCCTGTAAGACATAAAATTGAATGAGTTTTTAACCTTTAAAAAAGATCTCAGTTTCATTTTAAAATATACTGTTTCTTGCAGAAAGACTCATTGTTTTTGCTAATAACACTTAGATGTTAGCGCATGCATCTCTAATCTGTATGTATCTGATTATTTCTAGTCATGGTTGGTCACACTCGGATCCTTGGCACCTGTGTATGTCTATAAAGTCATTGGTAGATTTCAATGGTAATGTTTATCACCTCTACTAATTAACATGACATAAATTTTTATGCTTCCTCAAATATAACTCATTTTTTAAATTTGTTGATTTTTTCATGTGTATATCACACAGAATATCCCAATCTTATTCATCTGTATACCCACTTCCCAGATGGCACCCTCCCATAGCCTCCCCGCCCCACTAGAGCCCTTATACTCTGTCATCCCTGCTACTGTCCACTGTGTTGTCAGCCCCCCAGCCGTTCCCCACTACTTGTCCATGTGGTGAATCTAGTCAGCCTATCTAGAGGTCTTTGTTTTAGGAGGGTCAGCTATTCCTCATCTAGCAGCAATCAGTCGTCAATATTCCTTTAGGTAAGGTGGGGTCTGCTGTTCATTTTCCCAGTTCTATGCTGGGTTACTGTCCCTTTGGCCGCCTTGGCCAACAACTCAAAAGAAGGTATCGCCTTTAGCTATACATATGGACTCTTAAAAAGTTATATTGGCCCCTTTAATCTTTGGTTATACTTTCCTTTTGGGTGTTTAAGGCCATACAGTTGGCCTAGATAAACCAACTTATTTTTACTCTTAAGGCCATTTGAGGATCTGTTCTCAGCGGTCACATGGATTTGGGAGGAGCCCAGCTTCTTTCTTTTACCAGTTCCATCTATGTGAAGGTAAGTCAAAAGTCCTACTCAATGGCTGGCCTCACTTGGAAGCATGGAGGAAATGTTTCCTCTGTGTTGACCCTCCTCTTTGTAGACCGGACACTGGTTCAAGTCCATCTCGTGGGGTCTCCACGACCTCCTTAATGAAGAGGACAAGTAACTTACCACAGTTACAGGACATTTTGAGAGATGTGTTTGGAATTTTTATCTAAAACATAAAACTAAATAAAATGGACTGATATCCTATAAAAATGGGTGAAAATATGAAGGGGAAAGGGTGAATAAAGTGTAGAGAGGTTTAAGTGGGGAGAGGAATAGAAGAGTAGTGCAGAAAGGGGGGAGGGATAACTAAGAGTGTTTGAAAAAGCCATACAGAAACTAAGAATTTTACAAGCTTTTTAAATAGATGTGTGTATGTATACATCTATATATTCATATAAAATAGTTAAATTGGAGTTACTCTACACAAAAGATAATGCTTATCCCAGAAGCCAAAGATTGTCAATAAAAAGCCTAGTTCAGCCGGGCATGGTGGCGCATGCCTGTAGTCCCAGCACTTGGGAGGCAGAGGCAGGCAGATCTCTGTGAGTTCAAGGCCAGCCGGGTCTACATAGTGAGTTCCACACCCCGCTTCAAAAAGACCAAAAAAAAAAAAAAAAAAAAAATGCCCAGTGCAAGGTGTGGGGTCCCTCCCTTGAGCTATTGACCAGGACTGTCCTAGAGGCACCAAAAATGATACAAGCTATTGCCACTGGTCTTGGTTATCCACCAGACCTTGATGATAACACCCTATTGCTGAATACAACACACACTTTGGTCACAAGATATGGAACAATCAAGTTCTACTGAGCAGGAAGTTTCCCCTTGCTGGGTAGCTTTCACAGCACTGGAAGAGGCTATTACAGAGTACTGGAGGAAAGATGTCATCAATGTTTTACCCAGTTGTGAACCCTGTGAACTGTAGTAATGACCACTATGGCAAGGTGTTCCTGTGAGTTCAATAGTGGCACTAATGTTATCGGGGTAGCCAACCACCTTCTGATTGTATTTAAGGGGGAAATGCTTGGTTGGTTGGTACTGTTAACATAGCCTAAAACAAATGGCTGGGGGACTCACAGACCCCAAAGGTGAACTTACAACTATTGTTCTGCTAAAATGACATAGTATCAAAATGCTGTGTAAATCTGCATCTCTATACCAATAGATTAGTACAGCTAATCAGACATAATTGGAGATATTTCTTTGTGCAATAGAGAGTGGTTAACTCACAAACTCACAACTGGTCAAAGTGTAGAAACCAGATCAGTGGAGTAATTAGCCACATATGGAACATATATATTACCTCCCCAAAAAGGACAGGGACTATCTCAGAAGACTAGGTTGAATGACTGTAAAATCAAAAGGCCAGGGAGGACCAGACTGAAGCAGTATCTTCTGAACATGCCAGGACTGCTGCACTCATGAACTCAGCAGCTGTGGTTGCCTCCACAAGATCAAAATTGTCAACATTCTAACATGGGAAGAGACGAAGCGCTCACAAATCCCCAGCTAGGGGTGGGTGTTTGTGAGCCCCTCTTCTCTCATGGCTTCTGGGGGACAGAGGGTCAGTTTTAAGTGTGTGGTCCCTGGTAACTTGACCACACTCCAGCAAATGGCCCCAGCTCAGAGTATATGGGAAACACAAATTGGATTCCCTGGGCTATTAAAGAAAAAAAAAAAAAAAAAAAAAAAAATACCTAACAAAAGCATTATTGACGTTCTCACAGAAACTCTGCAGTAGTAATTACCTTTCAGATAATCATTATCTAAAATATTTAATTATGCAAACAGC
>NW_008332583.1:4783166-4812000 GCF_000622305.1 Nannospalax galili
GGGTAGATCTGAGAGGAGTAAGGTGGAGGAGTGGAGGGTGAATGTGATTCAAATGTATTAAATTCTCAGATAATTAATAAAATATTTTATTTAAAATGGGAGAAAATACTTGCAAGACATGTCTAATAAAAGTTTAATGTCCAAGGTATAGAAACAACTACTCCAACTCAAAAAAAAGAAAGTTCAGTCAAAAGATGGTTAAACAAAGACACTTTTTTTCCCAAGAAAGACACAGAAATGACCAACAGGCACATGAAAAGATGCTAAGCATCATTAATCATTAGGAAGGTGCAAATCAAACCACAGTGAGACACCTCTTTACACTATGGTAGCTAAAATAAGAAAGATAGTTTGTTGGTTCCTTAAAAAGCTAGATAGAGGGAGCTGGGAAGGTGGCTAAGTGGGTCAAGTGTTTGCTGTGCAAAGAGGAGGACTTGCATTCAATCACTAGCATCCAACATAAAAATCTAGGTGTGTATGGCATGTGCTCTTATCACTGAGGAGATAGAAACATACAGATTCCCAGGGTTCTCTCTCTGGCTAGTCAGTCTAGCTGAATCCTCAAGTCCCAGACCCCAGTGAGAGACACTGTCTCTAAAAAGAAGGTAGATATCTCCTGAGAACAACATTTGAGGTTGACCTCTAGCCTCCACAAACACATGCATACTTGTGTGTGTACACATACACACACACACACGTGCGCGTGCACGCATGTGACATAGCACTACCATATGACCCAGAGATTCCTTTCTGAAATACATATTTGAGCTAACTGAAAGTTAAGACTCCAACCTTGGTATTTGCAAGTGTCTACTGCAATCTACTACAACACTACTCACTATAACCAATGTTAGAGTCCAGGTCTGCAGTGACCCTCCGCCAGTGCAGTAAAAGCCCCACAAGACAGGCCCCGGGGGTCTCTCAAAAATAGGTGTTGAGTTGGTTTCAACATAGTCTGTCTCCCCCAGATAAATTTAGATTCTCCCAGATAAATTTAGACGATAAACAGGCCCAATTGTTGCAAGATCTGCCTCGGCTCCAGCTGCTTCCCCCTGAAAAGTTTCACAATATGTTGACTCCTGCCTCCAACCAAACTATGCTTATCCTCCTGCAAAACTATTTTTATCTGTCTGGCCTTCAGCATTCCATACCCCCTCCCCCATAAAAGCCTCCAGCCCGTAGCCTGCAAGCTGGTGGCTTCCTTACTCCGGAGCTGAGAGCCATCCATGTGATTGTCCAGATAAACCCTGCCTTACTGGAGTTCTTGTCTGTGTCTCGCTTTACCTATCAAACAAAAAGGAAAAACAACCCAAATGCTAGTTACAGATGAATGGATAAACAAAATATGGCATACAATATACTACAGAGTAGTATTCAGACACAAAAAGGAATGATATTATGGAACATGCTAATATGGATGACTTTAAAAATACAGTGTGTCAAGTCAGATACCCAAAGACAAATATTGTACGTTTCCAGTTAAATAAAGTATCTAAAATGGGTAACTGCATAGGAAGAAAGTAGAACAGAGATTACCAATTTCTGAAGGGTGGGGGATATGGGAAGTTACTGCTTAATAATAAAGAGATTCTTTTGGAGTGATGAGAGCTTGGAAGATAGTAGAGATGCTCATAATTTCACTGAATTATATACCCAACAATGATTAAAATGGCAAATTTCATTAGATATATTTTGCTACAATTAAAAATCATGGGAGTGGTGGCGCACGCCTTTAATCCCAACACTCGGGAGGCAGAGGCAGGCAGATCTCTGTGAGTTCAAGGCCAGCCTGGTCTACATAGTGAGTTCCAGGACAGCTGGGGCTACAGGGAGACTCTGTCTCAAAAAGACCAAAAAAAATTATGGGAAAGATATAAGAAAATGATGAAGCTGAGTAAATATTTGTAAAAATTCCTCCTTTGGTTCCTTCAACTATGTATCAGTATCTGAACTCAGGAACATACTCTTGGCCTTCAGGCCAGGGTTTAATTAATTATAACAGCCTGATAGATCTATCATCAATTTCCCTGCCTTTTAGCTCTGGATTTGCAGAATATTTAGTATTTGATGATCTAAAACATGGTGAGGGGCAATGAAAGGAGGCGACTTCCACACTGTGGCCTCTGTCGGGTCCTCTCCTTGAAGACTTCTTATGGTATACCAACTGATTTTGCATTCATTCCCATGAATCATTGGCATTAGTTTAATATTTTATTATTTTTATTGTATGTATATGAATGTATTGCCTGCATGTGTGAAAGTGTACCCATGACATGCAATGCCCATGGAGGTCATAAGAAGGCATTGGATCTCCTGGAACTGAGGTTACGGACTGTTGTTAGCCATCATGTGGGTGCCGGGAATCGAACCTGGGTCCTCAGCAAGAGCAGTCAGTGCTCTTAGCACTGAGTCATCTCTCCAGCCTGGCATCTTCGGTTTACACCCAGGGACAGTAGTTAGGGAAGGCTAGGTGAACTCAGTCTTGGTACTAGTAGCAGGCAGTAGAATCATGATGGGAACTCAAATCTGCTGGAATCAAAGCTCTCTTGAATCATGCTACTTTCGTTCCCTGGAATACTGACTCTCCCGATCATCATCAGGAACCAGAGACACATTCAACAGAGGAAAGACTTCTCTGGAAATTTGACGTTAATCAAAGCTATTCATTTTCAGGGTGGAAGCAAGGATCAGACCATACTGGTACTGCAGTCGCTCTGCAGCTGGAGGAAGGACCACCCTGCGGGATTGTCTGCAAGTATAACAACTCGATGGTGCCAGACACAGCAAGCACAAAGGCAGCTGTAACTAGTGAGGCTGGGATCCAGGCAGGCAGCAGGTGCTCTTGCTTTCCACAGGTTTCCAGATGGGACACCATTCTGTTCTGCCAAGGGCTCAGGCCCAGCTCCATATGAGTGTGAGCAGCAGAGTCAGAGCTCTTGTAAGCTCATTCTGGGATGGGAAATGGACAAGGGACCACAGAAGGGCCCTCACGACCAGGCTCAGCCAACTGTAGCCTACTTCACTACAATAAGCAGGTAGGTTGAACAGAACAAGGATAAGGAAAGGTCACGTGATGGGGACTCACTCCAAGAGGCCAGGACTGAGCCCCATGGGCTGCTGCCCGGCTGGGCTGCCCCAGATTTCTGCTTTCTTTTTCTTCTTTTGAGACCAAGTTGTAGAATTTCTGCTTCTCTGTCTGAACATGCCAAACTTGCTCCAACATCCATAAGAGCTTTATTATGTCTGCATTTGGGGAACCAGCGTGTTTCCAGATCAGCACGAGGAGCTGGACAACTCAGAAAATGAGCTGTTCCACAGAAATTTGAAGTCATTACAAAACAGTATGTTCTGCCTTCATTTACTGTAGCACGTGCAATCCTAATGCACCTCGCAGTGGCCTGCCCATTAATACAGCTAAGCAGTGTTTGCAAAGTATTTAAGATCAGTTCTCTTTCTCTCACTCGTTCCCTGTGGTGCAGTTTGGTTTCTGGGATGAAGCTGAATCGATAAACACATTCTTTCTGTCTGTTAAGACTTTCTGTCTTCCAATTAGAAGCCAGGAACAGAACACCCTGCTTTATTATGGAGAGGCAGCAGGCAATTTTGGCTCTATGCGGAGTAAGAAATGCTGATTTTTCAGATGTTTGTGTAACACAAACAACAAAGCATCACTTGGAAAGCAACAGGGTTTTCCTTGGCCAAGCTACATACAAATGGGCTCTTTGAGCAGTCAGGGGAAGGAGGAAGCCAGCAGGAATGAAAGCCTTAAGGGACTGTGGCCTATAGTTTTGTCAGGCCTGGGTGTGTGGAATCCTGCACCAAGCTGCAACCTGGAACCCTGCCAGCCAGCCTGCCGACTGGAGGTTATTAAAACCCTGCTTGGTCTAGGTAAGTATCAAATCCCCACACGCTCTGAATCCTTTGTCTGTGGGAGGCCAGGCACCAAGATGCATGCACTAACATCAAGCTGCTTCTACCCAGGAACCTCCCCAGTGCAAACTGAAAACGTAGGTCTTCCTTGGTCTCTGCGCACTTTGACACCATACTCAGGCCTCTCGTTTGCCAGCAGGCAATCCTTTGAGCTCTTGAGTCAAAAAACTTTTCAACTAATATCTTGACAGCAGGCTAGAGGATGTCTCATGATTATGGTTCATTTCTAATATCAACACACTGCAGGAGAAGCAGACGAAAGGAGAGAAAGGCAAAGAGAAGGGAAGAAAGGGGTTGGGGCACGAAAGGGGGGTGGGTGGGATGGAGACCAGAAGAAGAAACGTACAGGCCTGAGAAGCAGGAGACTTGGGATTTACTTTGAAACTTGCCAGTTGCGAACCCAGTAATTTATCTTCTCATTTTTATGGATGGGAAGCAACTCAAAGTGAAAGCCCAGTGAGATTTCCCCACAGAGAGGACAAGTGGGATGGTACTCGGTCAGCAATGGTATTCAAATAAAGCTGGGCCCCTTCAAGGCCACTCAGCATAAATTATTACACACATGCACACACACTGAAATTCGACTTCAAAAAGACTGAATCTGGGGGTGTGGCTGGATGGTAGAGTATATGCTTAGTATATACAAGAGTCCTTGGGTCCAATCCTTAACACTGCAATAAAAAAGAAAATAAAGTCAGGAAGCACACTGCACGCACGTATTTTACTGAGCCCCTCATCAAGGGTGGCAGAGAGGTCACACCACACAGCCTGGTAAACATCTTCCAGAGCATCCTAGACACATCTGTCCTTTTCTACGTTCCCTCCATCATGGCGGCTAGCCACTTCTCTGCTGTCTCCAGCAGCTCAGCCCATACTCATCACGTCACTTGCCTTTTTCTTCTTTTAAGCCCCCACCTCCAGCTTCCAACAAGCTTATTTGTGTGGAGGCATCTACCTCCCTTCTTTTTCGTTCTTCAGTGCAACTTTTCTACCCATCGCCATGATCTGTCCCACAAACTGCTAACAGCTGGGTAGGAACAGCACAGTACTCTCCCTTTCTCCCATTCTGTGGGGGGCCGGCAGAAGGAAATGGAAAAATAAGGGACTTGATTCAGTGCCTGATGGAGAGGAATGAACACTGAAATGGCAAGAGAGGGAAGAGCTTGGTTAGGCCACACTAATTATTGTCTGTCCTCAGCTAAGCATTCTTTCTGATCAGGGTCCCATCTGTCAAATATGAAGACCTTTAAAACATACTGAATTCTCCAGCCCACAAAGCACAAACTGAAAGCCTGTAGGTCTCTGTATAGAAGACCTTATCTAATGAGCAGAGGCAAAGCCCTTCCTCATCACTATTGCAAAGCCAGTAATTCTAGGGTGGTTTCTGATGAGGGGAAAAAGGACATTCATATATTCAAATGTCTTTCAACTATGAGAGTTGTTTAAGTAATAGGTTCCATGGGATGCTGCTGTGGTTCTACATGAATACCCAGGACCATGAGACCCAGCACCATCCTTAGAGCAGGTGAGGAAAGCCCTTTGGAAAAGCTGGCGGGTGGCCGGCAGAGCCCAGAAGCTGTCTTTCCAAGGCAGACTTGCACTGCTTAGATCCTGAACTTCATGCTGTGCTCATTCTAGATTGATCAACTCCACCATTGCAGCAACCCTGGCTGGCTGGCCCTCAAGGAGGGCCTGGAGTAATGAACCTTATGTGCCCACTGGTGATGCTTGCTGGCTTGCACAGATGGGAACCTTTTGTTCTGAATGAGAAAATATTTAAAACCTGAACCCAAAGGCGTACAGGCCTGGAAACATGAAAAGACAGAGGCGCACCTTAGCCCTCATCGAGTGCTCTTTATTTCCATTTCCCCCAGCTTCTAGAAATCCTCTCAGCCACTGCCTGCTTCTACACCCTGGGCTGAGTCGGGTGCTGTGCTGTGTCCCTGCTCCCTAGGCACTCTGTGGCTCTGGAGGAAGACAGGCATGAAGACGGGAAAAGGAAGGTGATGACATAGCAACAAGGGCTGTCAGTTCCGTGCAAGGATGCAGAAAGGCAAATACCATCCACATGTTCAGCGGGAACAACTGAGGACTTTATCTGAGACTACCTGGCAAGTATGTGGGCAGAACTGAGATCAAACACAAAAGGGTCAAGAGTCAGACGGACACACGATGGCTGGGACGTATGCAGTGTGATGTCCCTTTTCTTTTTTAAAAAATATTTATTATTTTTATTTTATGTGTATGAGTGTTTTGCCCACATGCATGTAAATATACCCATGTCGTGCAATGCCTCTCAGAGGACAGAAGAGGGCATCGGATCTCCTGGAACTCAAGTTAAGGACAGTTGTTGGTCACCCTGTGGGTGCTGGGAATTGAACCCAGGTCCTCTAGAAGAACAGCCAGTGATCGTAACCACTGAACCACCTCTCCAGCCCATGGTATCCCTTTTTTGAGGGGCGATTTGACAGTAGTTATCAGATTTTCAAATGCTGATAATCTTCAAGACAACAATTTCAATTTAGCAATGTGTTCTAGGGAAATAATCTAAGAGGATATCAACCTAAGGGTGTTGGTAACAACAATGCTTACAAGGATAAGTCACACCTTAGACAGTGATTAATGAGGGTTACCATGCCATCTTTAAGACTAATGTGTGCAGGAGTGCAAAGGAGTTTTTAATACCTTAAGGAAAATAAATAGGTTACCAAGCCGCAAGTATCCTGAGGTCCAATGGTATAGAAAAATCTTAAGATGCCTGTGTGGCATTTACACAATGCAGGTCAGAATGCTGCATACACTGATTTTTCATTAATTACTATATCTAGATAAAACACAGGTGATTTTTTTGCATTCTCTTTTTCAAAGATTTTAATTCAAATGTTGTAATACATACGTAATATAAAATTTACTATCTTAGCCATTTTCATGCGTTCAGCTCTAGGGTATTAGATATATTCACACTGTTGTGAACACAGTTACCAGAACTTTTCATCTTGAGAAACTGAAACTCTATACAGTCCTCAACAAGTTCCTATTCCTCTGCGCTAGCCCTGGCAACCACCTGCTTTGAAAATTTCACTAATTTGGGTTCCTCGCATACCTGAAATCAGGCAGTATGTATCTTTTGTAAGTGATTTATTTCACATAGCATCATGTCCTCAAGGTAGGATCATATGTCAGCATTTCCTTCTCGTGTGTGTGTGTGTGTGTGTGTGTGTGTGTGCATATGAGCAAGGGTGCATGTACACAGTATGCAGATGCACATATGGAGGGCAGAGGACAACCTTGGGCATTCCTTGGGTACCACCTACCTTTTTCTTTTTGAGACAGTGCCTCTCACTAGCCCAGAACTGGCCAAGCAAGCCAGGCTGGTTGGCCAGCAAGCCCTCCTAAGTCTCCATCTCCCCAGCACTGGGATAAGAAAAGATTCACCACACTGGGCTTTAAAATCAATTTTTTTCGCATGAATTCTAGGTCCTACCAACTGAGTGATCTCAGCCCCCACGTTTTCTCCTTTATTAGGCTCAATACTATTCTATTTTTGAATGCACTCTAGGGCTGCTTCCATCTTTGGGCTACCGGGAACCATCGCCACCATCATTTACCCTCTCTTTACTATTTCTTCTTTAGGAAATACTCATGCTTTGTTTTTTGTTTGGTTTGGTTTTTGGGGCTTATTTATTATTTATTTATTTATTTATATCTATGCTGCTGACATTGAGTCCTGAATGTAGACACGCTAGGCAAATGCTTTACCACCGAGCTATAGCCCTGGGGTTTTTTCAGACCAGAGTTTTTAAAAGAGTATTTTATATATTTTTTTATTTTATGTGTATGAGTGTATTGTTTTCATGTATGTAAGTGTACCTGTGTTATTCAGTGCCCACAGAGGTCAGAGGACGGTGTTGGATTCCCTGAAACTGGAGTTACAGATGGTTGTTAGCTGCCATATGGGTGCTAGGACTCGAACCCGGGTCCTCTGCAAAAGCAGCCAATGCTCTTAATGGCTGAGCCGTCTCTCCAGCCCTTGAGACCAGGGTTTTGCTGTGTATCCTATGTTGGCCTTGAACTCAGCATCCTCCCTCTACCTTGAATGCTGGGGTTATAGATATGTGTCACCACATCTAATTTATTAACATTACTTTTTATTTTAAAACTGAGACAAAAGTGTGCATACAGTGTAAGTTTGTTTCTGTAAATGGGATGGATTTATAGAAAAAAAACAATAAAACCCAGCAGTTTAGTCATCCTTTAGAATCATGCAAACCTGGCTTTGAATTTCTCTGACATCATGCAGAAATTGTGTGACCGTGGACAAATTATTTCACCTCTAAAAATCTGTTTCCATGTTTAAAAATCCAGGATTCTGTCAAGCTTGTGAGTATAAAGCTTGACATCCAGGTCAGGCCAAAGTCAGAGCTCCTCAATGGAGAAGGAAAAGGACCAGCTGCGAGCAGTTTTTCAGGAACTCAGGAACGCTCCTGTCTGGCCTGGAAACTTCTCAGAGACCGCTCCCTCTGTTCACTCTTCCACCATCCCTTCCCTGAATGAATCCATTCTTGCCTAGACCTTTACTCCTGTTGAGTCCCACAGACCTCTAAGAAGATGCTCTTGGCTTCCTTGGCTGGGGCAATTGGCCCTGATTACAGATGCACCTAACCAAGTGGACCTGCCAACTTAACAGTTATGTTTCCAACCTTTCACTCTGTCTCTGTCCTAACTCCCTGCTTGCATTTGGCACATAGAAAACACTCACAATACATTTTACAAATTAATGCATGAATGAACAAAACTTGGAAAATTAAAACTCCTCTTGGTTCTCTAAATGGGGGTGTGGCATCAGCCTAGATGGCTAGTGCTGGCCCACATGCTTCTTCCTGCCTTCCACAGTCTTATTATCCCAGCACCCTACCTCTGTAGTCCTCACCTTGGCCCTGGCATCCTCTCAGACCCTCAATCTTGCAGGTGGGGCCTGCAGGGAAAGCAGGAGGGAGGAAACCAAAGCCCTGGGAGGGCACGAGGAAGCGCTCACCTGAAATTGTGCAATTCATCCCACAGGCTCAGTGGGAATGCAGCATTTGGAGGAATTATACCTCTGAGCTGCCAGGATATATTCAAACAGCCAGGAACACAAGTTGGCCCAACTGAGACCCATCTATAAGCAGCAAATATGCCCAGGGAGCTCACGGCCAAAGCGTTCTCATTTCTTGGGGGAACGTCCAAAAATTTCTGCCTACTGATGGGTTCTGGCTTCTCTTTGGTTCTAGGGTAATTTTCATTTAAGAATTTCCAAAAACAAAAGTAGGGGTGGGAGCTGGAGGTCTGGCAGCCATTCTGGGTATATCCTCAGGTACAACTCCTTAATTCATCTAGCTCAGAATTCCATCTGGCTTCAACAGAGAGAGTGAGCTTACAGTTTGTTATTTGTTTCGCATAAAGTGGAACATGTGTATGTCCATCCTACATTTGAAGCTTTAAGATATCCTGAATTTTACAGAATAAGATGGTATTGTTGATGATTTTAATACCCTTAATAAGCAAATGTTATAAAGTAATGGAGGCCATTTTATAATGGGATTTAATAAAAGCATGTATTTGCTGTCTGTCCCCCAGTTCCCTGGGAACTTCTGAAATTCTCGTAGATAGTGGTGCTAGGAAAATCTTTTGTTCTAATCTTTCATGTTTGACACAGTTTCCTGAAAGGGTTCTGAAGACTTAGAATATCCTGAGTATTAGGAGCATGTAACACAGACATCGTAGGTCTCTTAGAACTCCTTTGGAGGTAGGAATGTCTTCCGTTTTTATGAAGTGACTCTCAGTGGCTCTTGTATAGTCAGTCCCAGGATGAAGCCTGTAAGTTAGCCCACTTTCTGCTTCTGGGACAAGATACCAGAGAATAGAACAACTTTAAAGAGGAAAGCTTGATTTGTACTCATAGTTTCTGAGGTCCATAGTCTTCCTCATCTTTTTGGGACTGAGGAGCAGCTTAGAACATCATGGTGGTATAAGTGTGTGGCAGAAGAGGCTGTTCATTTCATGGCAGCCAGAAAGCAGATGGAGATGGGCCGGGGCTTTGAACACAATATACCCTTCAAAGGTAGATTCCCAGTAATCTGCACCTCCTAATAAACTGCTCAATATGATCTCATCAGTAGACAAAGGCATGGAGGAGGGTAACATTCTCATGATCCAACGCCTCTCAATAGCACCACCAGCTCATGGGAAACAAGGCCCTCAACACATGAGCATATCCAAACCATAATAGGCTGGTTCCCAAGGGAGCCAAATGTGATAAGAGGTTTAAAAATTTCAGCCCCATCCCATGACTTTCAAACAGGTGAGAGAGGATGAAAGTTAGGTTGATCACCAATGACCAAGCAGTTAATCAGCCAGGTCTGCTTCGCAAGCCTTCATATATATAAAAAAAAAAAAAAAAAAAAAAAAGCAAGCAAGCAAACAAAGCTAAAGGACAAAATTCAGAAAGCTTCCAGATGTTCAAATATGTGGAGGTGTCTGGAGGGCAGTATGTCCAGAGAGAGCATGGAGGCACAGCATCCATTCCCACACTGACCCTTGCAGCGCTTCTATCTGGCTGTTCATCTGTATCCTTTATTATGTCATTTATTACAATAGTAAATCTAACAAATATGTTTCTATGAGTTCAGGGAGACATTCCAACAAATTAATTGAATCCAAGGAAGGTGTCATTGGAAGCCTCAATTTATAGCTGGTCAGCCAGAGCACAGACAACAATCTTGTATTGAATTGACGGGGGTGTCTCAAGCAACTAAGATCCCCATCTCTGAGATCTGAGGCTGTTTTTAGACTGGCAGTATCAGAACTGTCCTAGATTATAAAGCGCCTAGTCCACTGACAATCTTCTTGGTATACTGGGAAAATACAAACGTTGAAGATTTCAGATTAGAATTACACAGTTAAAGTCTATGCAAATATTCCAAATTTTAAAAAATCACCTAAATCTGAAATGTTTATGGTTTAAAACATTTCACATAAAAGAAACTGTCTAGAGCAGCAAGCTTAGCAGTCAGAGCTGATTTATGCTTAAAGTATGCTTAGAGAGCATTTTCAGAGACTGTTCCAGTTTGCCACACACCCCACTTCATACCCCAAGGCCTCTCACCTGTATACTCTATCCTTATTTACTTACCTGGCCCCAGGGCCACTCCAGTTTTTCAACCCTCATCTACATGCCTGTGCTTAGAAATTTTATTTGTACAAGACTGCTCCACAAAGGCTGGCTCCAAGTTAAAGAGATCCCCTCCTTCAGAATTCCAGAGCAACAAGCCATTGCCAGGAACTTAAGACAACTGATCAGAGTGAACACCACGCCCACCCCTACCCTGGCCTGGTTCCTCACACATATCCCATGCATGCTGGTTTTTAAACTACTTTTATCTAGAATGTTCTAGGGCTTTGAGATGGTCTTGTGTTTTTTTAATCTCTTTACATCTTGCATTGATACACTTCTGCACCCTCTGAGAACCTTGGGGAAAATGTTGAAAAACAGATTTCTAGGATTAAGTCACAGAATTAGGGATTCGGCTGTTGCTATGGTTTGTGTCTTTCAAAAATTCTTGCTGATGTCTGATCCCCATTGTGAGGCATTAAGAGAACTGAAACTTAATCCATCCATGATATTTCAAGGTGGGCCTTTGGGAGGTAATCAGGCTTAGATAAGGTCATCAAGGTAGGGTCTCCAAGACTGAATACTGTGGTTTACACAAAGTGGGAGAGAGCAGAACACCTGTGTGCTCCCTCTTTCTGGTGTCATGATGCTGTTCACTGCCCTGGGACTGAGAGCAAGATCACCCACGCCTGATGTGTCCTTCGACAATGAGCCGTCAGAGCTGCAAGCCCAAATAAACCCGTTTTCAGTCTGTGATATTGCATTTGTGTTTGGGAAACAGAAAACGGGCTAACGCAGCTGTCCCGTGCAGAGGCCAGAAAGGACAAACAGCAATTTTTCGCAGTGCTATTGTGGAGGATCCTAAAACTGAACTTTGAAAACACAGATACTAGGGCTAGAGACTCATTAGTGACATGGACTGCTTGGTGTCTGCCAGAGAGTCATGGGGAGACTGATGCTTAAGTCTGTAGATGGCTAACTCAAGTCTTCTCCCCATCTACTGTTTTGGAAAAATAAAAGGAAACTCAGACAGAGATAGGTGGATCCCTGGGGCTTGCTGTCCAGCCAGCCTAGACTACTTGATGAGCTCCAGGGCAATGAGAGGCCCTGTCTCACAAAATAAGACAGACACCACCTCAAGAACAGCACCCAAGGTTGAGCTCTAGACTCCACATGCATGCATGTACATATAGGCATGCACACCTGCACACACAAGCAGTGCTCCCACATGAATGTGCATGCATATATACATATACATATGCACCCCCCCACACACATATACAAAGGGAACTCACGTATATACAACATTAAAAAAATAGGTGTCATGAGACAGATTTTCACTGCTCTAGACAATAAAAAATCTGGTCAGTTAAAGGTTCCAGCCATGCCCTTTATCCTGGAGCAACCAGCTGGAGCCCTCATCTGCCTACAGTCCCACGTACACCCCACCCTAGATTACCACAGCCTCCCCAGCCCTGGGATAATGGGCCCATCCCACCTACTCTTAGCCCCTATGGATATATACTCTCTGTGGCTATTGATTTACTCCATGATGCACCCCTTTGGTGAGCTCATTCTCTCACCGACCAGAGCAGAGGTTTGATGGGTGTCATTATGTCATCTGCTTAGCTAGTTGCATACACAACCCACAGCCTTCCAGTTATGTGTCAGGAAGAACACAGACTAGGTTGACAAGACAGCTCAGTGGGTGCTTACCTCTAAGCCCATGATCTGAGTTGCATCCCCGGGAGCATATGTAGAAGGAGAGAAGTAACTGCAGCAAGTTGTCCTTTGACCACCACACACGTGTCATGGTGCATGCACACACACACACACACACACACACACACACACACACACAATGCAAAAAAAGAGCCCAACCCAGCACTATGGTGGTATTGGAGCATGTGCATAGATAACTGAGCATGGTGACTCACACCTGTAATCCCTATCCTTGGGAGGATGATGCAGAAAAATGCCATAATTTTATGTTTGATTATTCACATAAATTTATTGGACATTGGATTAATTATCTGGGCAAATGTCTGTTCATGATACGAGTCTCAATGGGAAGGAGGAGTCACCCGATTACATAGAATGGGGGGGGCCCAGGAGTTACAAAGCTGATGGCTCTTACGACCCCGGTTCAGGCTGGCAGTATCTTCACAGCCTTCTTCTCACCCATCCTTCACTTAACACTGAAACTCAGAGATCCAAAGTCCCCCAAACTAACACAGACCTAACCTCAGCATAATTGCCACCACAAATTATCTGCAGTTCCTAGAGTCCAATGGGTAGCAACCACAGAGAAGGGGTGGGGGTAGTTGCCATTACTAACTTCCTGTGTTCAACATCTTTGTAGCCTGGAAGACCGGGATTGGCATGTACCACTGCCTGACTAAAGACCTGCAGGGATAAACTGAAGGCCTCAAAAATGGCCAGACTGTGGGATTGGAGAGATGGCTTAGCAGTTCAAAGTGCTCGCTGCTCTTATAGAGTACCCAGGTTCAAGCTCACATGGCAGCTAAGAACAGTCAGTAACTCCAGTTCCAGGGGACTCCAACATCCTCTTCTGCCCTCCATGGGCATGCACTTATATACATGTAGGCAACACACTCATACACATAAAATAAAAATACTTTTTTTGTGTCTTTTTGAGACAGGGTCTCCCTGTAGCCCCAGCTGTCCTGGAACTCACTATGTAGACCAGGCTGGCCTCAAACTCACAAAGATCCGCCTGCCTCTGCCTCCCAAGTGCTGGGATTAAAGGCATGCACCACCACACCTGGCTAAAAATACTTTTTTTAAAAGAAGAATTGCCAGAGTATGAGGATGTACCACCCGTCTCAGTGGACATCCAGCTCAAGTGTCCACCTAGATTCCAGCCCCAGGCCCTGTTGGACCCTCAGACCCAAGCTTTAATCTCATCTGGAATTTAAGCCCTAGAGAAACTAAAGAGTCTATGCACAGTTCTTGAGTCAGTGAGTGTTCACCTGCTTGAAGATGAGGCATGGGACCCCACTTTACCACGTAACCTTCATCAGGTCACTGCAGAGCCTTGAGCTTTCTCTGTCTGAGATTTATGAGCCCTGCCTGACCTCTATGGACTGGCAGGCTTTAGATCTGTTTCTCCTACTCCAGGTTCCACAGCTGTGGAAGTCTATGAATCTCTGATTCAAATGCCCTATCAATTGCTAGGATCTTAGGGCAACCTGAGCTATATCGTGAGACCTCATTTCAAAAATAAAAATACAATACAAAAACCCTACAAAACAAAACGAAAAACCCACCAACTTATGTATACATTTTAGTGAATGGATACGTAGATTAAGAATCCAATGAGGCTTTTAAAATTAGGCCTCAGCTTAAAAAAATGAGATTACTTTTGCCTGCAGAAGTCAGTATCACAGAGGGCAGCTGAGGCCTGGGAAATAGGTTAGCTCTTGTCCCTTGAGAGACTTGGCAGTTAGACTGAGAAACTGCATCCTGATTAAAGAAGTTGGCTCAAATGTCAGAACCTCCCCCATAAGGGAGGGAGGAGTCAACAGTGGAGAAACCACCATTGGTGGAATAGCCCCAACACTTCTGTCTAGATGTTCTGCCGAGGTTACTTGGGAAATGGAGTCATGTGCTGGATAAACCACATACATGATGAACCCTGATCACATACAATTATAATTGAGCTTAAAAAAAAATTCCCACTAACTAGAAAGCCTGCACCATGTAAATGTTATAGCACATGACATTGTGTCTGTGGTGATGCTGGTATAAACAGGCCTACTATGCTGCCAGGCACCTAAAAGCACAGCACATTCTCACTACATCCATCATATTATACTTAATAATAATGACTGTTACTGGTTTAAATGTTTACTGTACTGTATTATTTTAGAGTGTATTTCTCCTACTTAGGTTTTTGAAAAATTTACTATAGAGTCAAGTATGTTGATCCATGACTATAAATCCAGCACTTGGGAAACAGAGGCAGGAGAATGGTGGGTTCAAGACCAGCCTGGGCTATAGAGCAAGAATTTGTCTCAAAAAACAGAGTCACATAGAATGATTACCCCGTATCATCTAAGTTTGTGTGAGTAAACTATACATTGACTGTACAAGGGCAAAAATTAACTAAGAACACATGTCTTAGAATGTATCCCATCACTAAGCAACCATGACAGTATCTTGGAGCTGAAACAGCATTAGAATCCATCAGACCAACCTCCATCTTCAAAAACTGGGAAACTGAGGCTTAGAGAGAAATGGTCATCCACTTAGATCTACAGTTCTTAGACAATTTTCAGAATAAAAGTCAAAACTCTACAGACTAGAATATATGAGTAACTTGGGGACCTTGTTAAAATACACATTCTGATTCAGTAGATCTAGGGTAGGACCTGAAATAATGTACCTTTTAGTAAGTTCCCAGGTGACATCAATGCAGCTGGTCCAAGGACCACCTTTGACTCAAAGGGTAGTGGAAATTTAGATTAAATAGAGCAAACATGGAGGTAAAGTTAAAACTAATCCCTTCAGAGTCATGAGGACAGAGTGCCTTAGGTCATGAGGACGGAGTGCCTTCTCTTGCTGCTGGAAGTCTGAAACAAAACTGCAATGACAATACTTTAAAAAACATCTCTCCTCCACATGCATTCTACATGACCACGCAAAATAGTCAAATGTTATCATTCTCCTATCAATGGTTTCTGTGAAATCACAGATAGTATTTCCTACTGATCCCACTTTGGAAAAAATTGATCTCAGGGGCCATGTGAGACCAAGGAGGAAAGGAAATAACTTTATCATGATGGGTCCTTAACATTTCTGACAAGGTGGTCATAAAAGTCTAAACCCAGGGCCTGTCATGTTTGCAGCAAAAAGTCAGGACTGGGGGAGTCATTGTCTTCAGTGGTGGGTGTAGACACTGGGAGTCCCCCATGTTCCAGGGGAAGCTCCACACCCATACCCATATGGGTGGCCCTGGTTAAATCCAGTAGGTCACGAAACAAAAAAGAACCATGGGAGTGGGAGGGGGCTTGTTAGGAGTAGGAGTTTGGAGGGGTGGGAGGCGGATAAGAAAGCATAGCAGATGTGATCATGCATCATATACTTGTATGAAACTGTCAAAGAATAAATTGATAGATTTAAACAAAATTCAGGACTCCCTGCCATTTTTAGCCAGAAGCCAAATGAAAGGCAGTTGGGGAGAAGGGCCTTTGTAGCAGGAAACAAAGACAATAGGAGTGACTCACTGGCCAGTCAGGCACCACACTGCTCACTGCTCAAAGCTTAAACATCTGTCCTCAAGTCTGATACCTGATTACCAGAGCCTGTTCTCGTAAGGCCCAAGCAGGACCATATTGGGTCTTCCCCCTGATCTTTCTGGAGTGAGTCTACACACTCAGCTGACACACCTGTGCCCTGCTCATTTCAGCACTTTACCTGGCATCAGTCTTCCTGACTCACCTATCTTAAGCTCCATAAACATGCTACCTGCTAAGCACCAGAGCCATAAGAAGGAACATTCACAGGGGGTTGCTCAGCCATGGCCATGTTGGTATTTTGAGTTGACAATTCTCTATGGTAGAGGACAAAGTCATTAGTAGCATCTCTAGTTTCTACTCACTAGAAGTCAGTTACAACAAGTATTGGAGACAGTATCCTTGGTTGCGAATCACTCATCCACTGTAGTTGAGTTATAGGGATTCAAAGGCTTCCTGCTGTACTTGTTGGATCTGAGGACTGGGGCATGTCACCCCCCCCCAACACACACACTTCCAGATGTTACAGTCCACATCCCCAAAAGATGAGATGATGTAATAATAACATTAGCATTAACACTATTATTCATCAGGAGGATTACGTGACTAACGCATAGGCAGTTCCCAGAACAATGACCAGAAAAAGTAAGGACCTAAGAACTATCTTCTCTGAGTATCACCTGTCCATCACTGTCACCAAGTGTGACGCCAACTCATCACTCAAATTGGAAACCTTGTGGGCCTTGTTTGCCAGTTTTACAAATCTCAACATGTAAGCCTTAATTCTCTGTTTTTCTTGTCTAAGCGCAGGCAAAGAGACCTAGGAAGTGTTTCCTTTCAAGTTCAAAAGACATAGTGAGAAAGACAGTAGAGGCAGGTGAGCCAAATCTCTGTGGAGGCCAATGTGAGCGGTTCTGAGGGGTTCCTTTCAAGCCTAAGGATTTCACAATCCATTTCCCTGGAAAGGTGGACAGAGCAGCGCTCAGTTTCCAAGCACAAGCTGAACGTATTTCTGTATTTTAGGCTGTGGGCTAGGCTGGAGTGTTGATTGAAAGCACTCTCTGCCTTTAGGGTATAAAGGTATCATGGTCTGACCAAATTGGTATTCAGTGGAGTCAGAAGAATGCTCAAATTGTTCCTTCTAACCTCCCATCTCCAACTCCAGAGCACGTGTCTGTTTCTGAGCTGTCCCCCTTGTTATGTACACATTTGCTCTTAGAAGAAGCAGAGAGCAGAGGCTATGTAGGAATTTGTTTTCTCTGTCAAATCGACTACTGATCTAAGAAGCTATGGCTTTCATCAGCTGGCTTTGAACCCCAGATGGGAAAAAGCACCGTAAGTCATTTTTTAGATTTTCATGAATTCTTTTTCATTTGGCCTCTAGAGTCAGTGGATAGGAGGCCTGGGGTGCTGGTTGTAGGGCCGTCTTATAGTTGGGAGATACTCAGGATATCAGCTCTTAGGTCCCTCTCTGAAGAAGTAGCAACATCGCTGATACAGTGTTCCCGCAAAAGCCTTCCCTCCATAAGCCTCCTGGGGAGAGTGGATCTAGTCCCCCTGAGTGTGCTGTAACACCCACCCCAGCTTAGAGCAGGGATCCAGGACTGAGAGAAGAGATTAGAAACACCACCTGACAGCATTTCCATCACAGGGAAAGATGGGAGGGCCTGCAGGGTCTCAAGGGAGCCTGGAGAAATCAACACAATGCCTGAATATGTTTTCTAGATGGGCAGAGTAAAAAGGAAAAAAAAAAAAAGTTCGAGGAAGATAATGACCCGAGAAACCATATCAGCACAATAAACAAGAGATTGCCAAGCTACAATTGCAGGTTGGAGGTTAGACAAATTCTGATATATAACAAACAAGCAATTTAAATGACTCCCGGACAGTCTCTGAGGCATCATTTGAAGTACCACCTTGAATTTATTTTACAGCAGTTGCCATGCCAACAGGAGGACTGTATTGCAAAGGGTAAATGGACACTCCAGCCCCACACTGCCTGGTCCCCAATGCTTCCACCCTGCCTGTTTCCTGATGCTCCCGGGTCCTGTCTTGTCTCCTCTCACGCCCTGAATGGCCTCCAAAGTTATCTCCAGGTGTGAAGCCTCATGTGCATGGAGTCTGTGTTTTTCTGAAAATTCATTTTAAAATCCCTTGCTGAATCTTGAGCCAGACCACCACCTCCCCACTTGAGGACGCAGAGAATTTCAGTTAACCCTTGAGTCTAGCCTACTGCCTGAATACAGAAGATATTAAAATACAGTTTGGGGTGTTTAAAGAAACAGTACCTTAGACAACAGGTCACTGTTAACTTTTTTCAATCAATATGTATAGCATCAAAGAAAATGTCTCACACCATAGTAGATGTTCAATAAATATCTGTTAGGCACACCAGCACAGGAATAAATAAACAGATGCAGGTCAAGTGACTTGAGAATTCACAATAGTTGATTTAACTCAGGCCCCAAATTTGCTTGTCGAAGAGCAGGTACATTTTGCAATAGAACTAGCACGCACATGGCAGGAACTGCTGCTGCAGGTTAGCCACTGCGAGGTCTGGCCTGGCTTTAATTCTCTTCACTCACATTCTTTCCCACTGTCACGATACGCTCCAAAGAGGGTTCCATTTGCAAAGGAAGAAACTGGCTGAGGGCTAAGGCAGAGAATGTATATCACCACCACCCACCACTAGCACACTACACTAAACAGGAAGCAGCAAAAGTGGGCTTTGGACTCAGGTCTGTGTGGTATCCAGGCCCTTTCCCCAGCCATGGCATGAGGCTAACCGTCCAGGTGCCAGAGGGGGATGGACCTAGGCTCGAGTCCTAGCCTGGTTTTATGCCATCACCATAACACTAGGTAAGTAACACAAACTCTCTACACCTCGGGCTTTTCAGATGTGGAAAGATCACCTCCCTCCTCAAAGCTTCAGGGGAAGAGTGAAGGGAGCACATGTGCAGTGCACTGACCCAGTGCCTGGCACAGAGAAGACGGCAAAACGAATAGGAAAACAATGGAGGCTGGTGACATCGCTAAGTATTTGCACAAAATACTTTCTAATTTTTAGAAATAGAGACCCCTCAGGCAAGGATCTGTTTTACGTTTATATGATCCCTAACATGAGATACACCCACATGGATGTGTAACCATTTTTTCAATATATCTCAGTCTCCATAGGGGAAAAAAGAATTAACATCAGTCTACTATATGTGCATGTACTTGGTTAACATATTTTTGTATATTCATCTGTTTTTCTATGAATCTATGTATGTATTTATGTATCTATGTGTATCTATCTATAGCTATATGTTTTATCCATCCACCAATCACTGCTTATCCTGTTTCAACTTTCCTTATGTTGTTATTTTTCAGTCTCTGGTAAACGAAAAGATCATTTTTTCGTCTTCATTGGACCTTGCATATCTTGCTTCATCTGAGCTTCTGTTCGAATGTAGGTATATATTGAAATTATCAACTCCTCCTTTAAGTAGTGGTGTGGTGTCCAGGCCATTTCCCCAACCCTGGCATGAGGCTAAATGCCTAGGCTCCAGAGTGAGATGAATTCAGGCACTAATCCTAGCCTTGCTGAAGGCATGGGAATTATCTTGGTAAGGGGAGACAAGGAGAAATGAAATGAGAGAAGCAGAGTTCTCAGACCACCTCCAAGTCTCTGCCAGCTACACACATGGTATGTATGAGTTTGGTCTCATCTTGGAATCTGAGGGGAGAAAGAGAGTCCTCAGGACTATCCATTGCTAATGTTTCTTCCACTGAATCTCAGATTCCAAGGCTGCATGGCAAATGTCATGACTCACTTGGAAAGCAACATATGCTCAACTTTGAATATCTCACTATAAACCTACCTTAGGGGCACCAGCTGATAAGCTCACAAGATTTGGATGGGACAGACTACAAGCCAACTCCTTTAAAAGCACTGAGAGGAAGGAGAAGCAAGTGATTTCCTCTAGGAAGGTTAAGAAAAAGAAATGAGGGTCTCAGCCTCAGAGCAAGTGAAGCCCCTGGAATCAGCTGTGAGCCAGGGCACTTTGATGGGAGTCAATCTTCCAACTGCTGTTAAGGTACCTGGAAAAGCACCACTTCAAGCTTGTCAAGACGATACATTCAGGGTTAGGGAGGTGCCATGATGGGTAAAACACTTGCCACTCACGCATGAGGACTAGAGCTTATGATCTCCAGCACACACATAAATGTAAACCAGGCATGGTGGGCTGTAGCATTTAGCCACACTACATACAGTTAGACCTGAGTAAAGAAGGAGTCTGACTCAACATTAGTTTAAAGACCCAGAGTGAACCCGAACTCTGAGAACCACCTGTTCCTTCAGATGACTCACAGCACTGTGCTCTTGAGACAGGCTTCACTCACACTGTTGTGGAAGCAGTATTTCCAGCACTACCTGGGGAACCAGAAAGTCTCCACCCTTATCTGAGATTCTTTCCGTTGATCCCCAGGTCTAGAACATCTCACACACACAATGCCAGGTGGACTTCTCCATTCTTCTCACTGCTTTCAAAGACAGCAGCACCGCCTTCAGCACCTCGATATGTTAATCAAGCACACCCATATTCATTCACTATACTGGGTGGAGGACAAAGTCGGGTGCCCAGGTCAGAAAAAGGGCACACATGGCTCAGTGAGCTTGTTTACATTATAAACAATAACTTTTTCACTGCAAGGTGAAATATGTCCATATTACATATTTAATATGTAATATGAAATATGTCCATATTACAAAAGTCATTTCAGTGGCTAGTCTATGATCATAGTGTTTAGGAGGAAGAGACAGGGGATCACCCAAGCAAGATGGCTACCTAGATTCGTCAAATTGGCAAGCTCTGGGTTCAAGTGAGAGATCCTACCTCAGTATAGAAAGTGGAGAGCAATCATTGACGATACCAGACATCAACTTCTGACTTCCACACACATGTACACACACACACACACACATGCACATACACCCTCATATATACATGTGCTCACACACAGAAGCATGAACATAAATATGCATGTACAGCACACACACAGGCACACACAAGGAGAAGATACATTTCTGGAAGCTGGGGGTTACACGGGAGACTTTTGAGGTAGTATCTCACTCTGAGGCCAGGCTAGCCTCAAACTCTGGGTGATCTTCTTGCCTTAGCCTCCTGAGAGCAGGATTATAGGCATGAAGCACCACATGCAGCTTTACTTTGAAGACTTTATAATGTGTATTTCCTGGTATGCAACACAGTGAACACAATAGGAGATCAATTAACTATGGCTTGTAGACATCTTGTTTTATTTTAACTAGCAGGTTTTAGCTCTAATAAATACAATATAGTAGAGAATGTAATTGAGTAAAGATCCAGAAAAGCAAAAAAGGAAAAAAAAAAAAAAAAGCCAGGAAATCAGCATCCAAGCTCTTAGTTCACTACCTAATTTACCTCAGTCTTCTTATCTACAACACCAGTATGATACAAATCCCACATCACAAGATGAAAGGATTCAAATGTGAGTAAGCACACAGCAAAGTACTTGGCACTCAGTGATATTAAAATGAAGGCGGGGCTGCAGAGATGTCTCAGCACTTACAGAGGATCCCAGCTCAGTACCCAGCTCCAATATGGCAGCTCATGACCAGATGTAACTCCAGTTTGAGGATAGGCTGCTACCCTCTTCGGACTCCATGGGCATCAGACATACATGAGGTACACATACATACATTCAGGCAAAACACTCATAAATAAAAAAGAAATAATTTTTAAAGGGGAGGGGTTATAATTGGGGATACTAGTAAAACAGATAAACAAATGATATTGGATTTGCTGAGGCTTGCCTAAAGGAAAAATGATGTAGGGATTACCAGGGAGATGATGTGTCCAGTTTTTGGAGTTAACAAGGAAACGAATCATTTGTCTTTCAGAAAGAAGATTTTAAGATCAATAGAACTACAAATAGATGTTACATAATAAATTCCTCCATCAAAAGAGTACAGTTAATATGTGCTGGTAAATGTGAGAAAACATGCTCTCCAAAACTGTTTCTGGATGTGAGTGCAGATGTTTTCATAAGTTTTACTGATACAAAGGATGTGCAGCTTGTAACTTTTGAATAATAATGAATTACACCATAGATATTAAATTCCAATTGTCCTAGAATGCTTTTGTTGTTTTTTTTTGCTGAACTCATGTTTGCTTAAAGCCCATTTTGAAATGTAAAATCTTGGGGACTGGAGAAATGGTTCAGTAGTTTAAAAGCATTGGCTGTTTGTGCAGAGAACTTGGGTTCAGTTCGTAGTACCCACATGACAGCTAACAGCCATCTGTAACTCCACTTCTAGGGAATCTGATGCCTCTTTTGGACCTTATGGGCATTGCGTGTACATGGTACACTTACATACATATAGGCAAAACACTCAGACATAAAAATAAGAAAGAAAAATCCTCTTTGACTTAACATGGACTAATCTATAGCCCTGCCCCGTTCCTGGTGTGAATATTCCCACCATGGCCCACTCCAAGCTAAGAAAAGCACACCAATGATTGCAGGATTGAGATTTGCACAGTAGCACAAGTTAAATTTTATAGTAATTTATAGTATATTTCAATATAATTACATCATATATTTCATAAAGTATTTTATAATACAATGCATAGAGATATGATAGATTGAAATAACCTCAAAGAAATGGGTGAGGCTGGAGAGATGATCCAGTAGTTAAAAGCACTGACTGCCCTTGCAGAAGACCTGGGTTCCGTTCCTAGTACCCACAGCTAACAACCATCCATAACTCCAGTTCCAGGGGATTCAATGCCTTCTTCTGACCTCTGTGGGCATGCATAATATCGGTGCATTTACATAGACAAAACGCTCAAACACATAAAATAAAAATAATAAAATATTTTTAAAAGAAAGTAATGGGGTGATGGATCTTTAGAATCTTTGTGTTTACCCTAATTTACTTCTAAGTTAAGTATTTAATGCAAAGTATGCTTAGCTATAGGCTAATCACATTTCTGGAAGTTTCAGAATGGGCTGACAACAGGAACCAGTTGAATAGCATACCAGTACACACCAGTGCTTGGAGAGAAGCAGTTCACCTGACCCACAGCTCCATGTTCCTGGGCCAAGAGAACTTTTCAATTAGTTGTATCTTCTTTTACACACCTCCTCCTCACCTATATCTGATCATGCCCCTCCCAGCTTCTTCTATATTGATGCTCCCTGGTCTTTTTCTTTTTACCGCTTCTGTCACATTCCTAGCCTGTGCCTTTGCTCCCCAGTCCTTGGATCACTGGCAGGACCCTTCAAATCACTGTTTGCCCCCATTTCTCTGCATTGTCGGTGCTTTGCTTTCTAGATCCATTCTTTTCACGCGTTCCTTTCAGCCTGATTTTGATGCAAAACCTTCACCAGTCCTTTAAAACTTCGGGACAGCGTTCAAAATCCTTGAAAGTTCTGAATAGCGTTGATGACCATGGTTTGCAGAACACTAGGAGGGGATGCACCTGGTGACACAGAAGTGCATAGTCAAAAGTGATGAACGTGGGCTGGAGAGATGGCTCAGCAGTTAAAAGCACTGGCTGTTTTATGCAGAAAACCTGGGTTTGAATCCCAGAATAACTCCAGTTCCAGGCGATCCAATGCCCTCTTCTGTCCTCCATGGGCACTGCACGGCACGGGTGTGCTTAACACACACGCAGGCATAGCACTTATACATACAAAATAAAAATAAAAAATATTTAAAAAACGAGGAACATGGCAACACTTGGGCTAAGCATGGTTTACTAGATTTTAAAAATCATTAGAAAGACAACCAAGACCTTAAATAATCTGCTTTTTGAACTTATTAAATTTATCTTTCATTTCTGATATTACTGCTACTAATATCCTCATCTCTGTAGACTGCTGTGTTTCAACCCTGAATTCATAGGTTGAAGTCTAATCTCCAATGAGATGGTATTAGGAGGTAGGGTGTTAGGGCCTTGCAAGTGAACCCTCCTGCAAGGGATTCAGGACCTTGTGAAGGCTTCATTGAGATGCCTTGGGCTTTCTGCTATGTGAGGACACAGCAGAGGATGCTACCCATCTGTGAATCACAAAACACATCCTCCCTCGACGCTGAATTTGTACTTTCCACACGTTGGAACTGTGAGAAAGTATATATATCTCTGTTGTTTCTGAGGTACATACTCTATGGCAGTTTGGTACAGGATAAGAAACAAACTAAGACACTTACTGGCCATTGGGACATGCTGATCATGATGCTGAGCTGTGTACATAATTGTCTACACTTAACCCTGTAAGGCAAATGCTAAGGTGACCCTGACAGTAAATGTTTTTCCTATCAGCATTTTGCTTACAAGAAAACTGAGGGATAGACACCTGATGGCGATCACACATTCCCCATTATCGATATGATCCTATATAAACAGCAAATGTAGTAACAGAAAACACCATTTTTTTTCTGACATCTCTTTATCAAAGAGCCAGGATTGGGGTGATATAAGTGACACATTGTTCCTGAGTACAAAATTTAAACAGTAGCACAGGAAAACCATGGTTTATACCAATATCTTAACACCAAATCAATGTAGAAATGCAAAGATGAACAGCGTATCGAATTTTAAGGAAGGATAATACCTGACCCTGAGTTATTTTCTCATTCAGTTTCGTTTCCTTGATGTCACCACCCTATTGTTGGCCTTGATTCCTGCAAAGCCTTGTTTACCAAAGCAGCCTGCAGCCTTGACTTTCATTTGCTATTGTGAGTTTGCAAAAAACACTCCTTCAGTGCTTTTAAAATTAATATTATTTTAAGTCACAAATCATTTCTGAATGACATTTTGGAGCACAGTATGATATTTTGATGTGTGTACAGAATACAGAATAGTTAAATCAAACTAACAAGTCCTTAATACTAACTGAAAATATCATTTATCATACTTACTGACTTGGAATCTTCTTAAATTCTATGCCTAAAATAAGTATCTTACTTCACCTTGGCCCTAGTAATAATACTGCCAGCCTGAAAGAAAGACCTAGATCAATCTTTCGTCATATCATGTGCTTCCTGACTAGCCCCCACTATGTTTTTGGTACAACCTTCATGTTGGTGTGGCCACAGGGTAATGTGAATATTTCTGGCTATAGGAAATTTTCTTTTATTATATCTATTTATTTGTGTGTATATGTATGTATACAAGTGTTATAGCAGAAGTGTGGAAGTCAGAGGACAGGTTGTGGAAATCAGTTCTCTCTTTCCACCATGTTGATACCAGGGATCGAACTCAAATCTTCAGGTTTGGTACCAAGCACCTTTACCCTCTGTCCCGCATCACTGACCCCATGGGAAATTTTGAATATGAGTACTATTTTGTTATCGTTACTGCAAAAGAACATTTCTAGGATGCACATTATGTTTTTATAGATTAAAGATTATTGGAATGTCTGGTTATCATTTATAACAATAGAAAAGAGGTTTGGCCTTTCTAATCAAAGTACTCGTTAAAATTCTACAGTCTATGTAAGCCTTGAATGCTTCAAAAACATTAGGCTAACAGTGATATGATCTTATTTATTCCTGAAAATATATTTCCTGGCTTGCAGTACTGATTAAACTATGGGAAAACAGTGATCATCGAGTCATTGAGTCCCTTCAATTTTGGAATAATCTGGGGCTGATTGATATCAAGGACTCCTTTCTGGTTTATTCTGTAGGCAACGAACTTTGTAAGAAATTAATTTTTGTGTTTTGAGATGATAACTCAGGCCTTCCCACACACACACACGAGTTCAAAACAACTTATAAACTAAACCGAGGTACACAAATATATTGCTGCTTTATCAAAAGGCTGAGTTCTAACTGGAGTATCAAACTAGTTCTGGGCTCAGAGATTTGAGTGGACTATTTTCTTGAGTTACAGACAGGAGGTCTAAGTAATATACAGTCATGGGGTATGATCCCTAAGAAATGAAGCTTGGGAAACCCAGTGCACTGTGTTATCCCAGACAAGGATCTTTCTGTTATAAACACAAACAAGAGAAGGCTAACACATGAAAATAGCAAAACAAACAAACAAAAATGATTACTGAGCTCTGATCTCCAGGGGACAATGGAGAGAGCCACAGAAACAAAGAGGACCTCATACCATGGTGATCTTTTGGCAAGGAAACACTGGAAGCTAGAACTGAGTCCTCAACGAAAATACTGGAGTTTTATTCTTTTTTGTATAAGAGGAAAACTAGAAAAAGTCATCGGCTGGCCCAGAGACTCATCACATGCAACCACCTCTATTTGGAATTATAGGAAGAGAAATAGCTATACAGAATTACCTAAAACCCACAGCTGTAATGATCAGGTATCAGGTCCAAATTAACATATCATATGGAAACCCTGACATAGGTAATCAACAGGAAAATGAGTATAAGAAATTATAAGCGAATCACATGTTTAACTCTTTCTTAGGAATTCTTTATAATGCATAAAGGACTTTCAAAAAATAAAACCAGTCCCCATCCAACCCCAACTCCAGTGATAAGCATGATGTTTTCTCTCTAAAAAAAACTTTTTTTTCAATGTTTTCTTTTTAATGAAATATGCTGTGCTAGCAAAATGTCATGACAGAGACCCCACTGATATAAAAGGATAATTAGCATCTTAAGAATTATAAATAAGTCTTATTGAAACTATGAAATAAATGTGTTTAAAATCATAAAATCCCTAGAGAAAAAATAGGGCATTATTTTTAAAAGATCATGAAGATTTATAAGGGAGCCAAATATAATATTGGCAATAGAACATGTAATCATACATTCATTCACTAGGTTGAACAAATACTTCAGAAACACTGGACAAAACATTAGCTAGCTGGATTTGAAGGAGCCACTCACTTGAAGAATGGACAGAGACCACACTAAAGCAGGTGTGAAGCAACAGGGAGGTGCCCCCAAGTTCAAGTCCACATGTCATAGATGCTCTGGGAGGAGACTATAGAGAGGACAATGTGCAGGAGATAAAGCAAAGAATATTGTAGAGTTGAAGACATATACTCTGTGTGAATATACAGTGAGATCATTTCAACTTGGATAAATCTTAGCTTTGGAGATTAAATTTTTTTTTTTTTTAGTTGATTGAGGCCCTAAGATTTAACCCCGTTCATTTCTATAGCAGTGACATCTTTCTTCAGAACATCATGACCATCCAGGAGGTCAGGGCCCTGGAGTAAGTAGAATCAACTGCAATCATCTGTTTTGGGATTGGCCAGACATCCCAGTCCTGTAAATCACCTGCAGGTCACTGAAATCACATTCAAGGAGGCACAGTGCTAAAGGCAACATCAATTTATTTTACAAGTGCTATTAAGGGTAGTATCCTGTAAAATGCAAACCTATTTCACAAGCATCAGTAATGTTACGTCACCAATGGTTTAACAACTCATAATTATTAGCACATCTGTTGTTATGCTAAGTATGCTACAGCATTTCCATATTTAATCTTTACAATAATTTTTAAGATAGATGTTTGCGATTTAAATACATATTTTAAATATTGACGGTTAAGTGGAGACTTAGGAAACTGAAGGATTTTACCCATCATCTAAGAGAATACTGGAATGAGACCATAACTCAGATCTTTCTGTCAATTTTAATGAACATTCAAGGTTCAGAATTACAGAGAAAGAAGATTAACAGGACTGTATAAGGCAGGCTTGCAGATCACATTGGGAACAGGCACACTACTCGGACATTCTTTAGCTGTCTTTGTGAACAGCTACTCTGAATCTGGCAAGGTACCTGGAGGAGGCTGGTCTTGCTGAGGGCCAGTGACCTGGACTTGGGGGTGAGGGTGAACTTTGGGGGAAATCAAAGACAGAAGTCTTAAAAAGGACAGAACAAAGGGGTTCTGGTGGTGGCAAGACCTGGTGGTGGAAACACATTAGCAATCTCATTTTGGAGGTTCATAAATATTGTTCAGCACTGAAAGGGAAAGACAGCCTGTTTATTTTGAGCACAGAATGTGTTACATTCATTTTTTAAAATGTCAGGCATATGCATGTAAGATGTGCCTATTTTTCTAGCAATATGCTTTCCCCCATACAATATGGAATTAAAAATAAATTGCTAATGGAGTCACAAGTGAATGAATCAAAAACAGAGTCAAAAGAAAATACCAACGCTCTCTGAAGCTGAACAAATCTTCATTTTTTTTTTCTCTCAGAAGATTCCAGTAGCCCAACACAGGCTAGAGTAGCCTGCTCAGTGCAGGCAGCACTGGACATGCTTTTTTTTTTTTCAATATGCTCTCTCCAAACATACAATAAGCACCATTTTGAAGTTAGTGCTTTTAGCAAGACTTCTATTTTTCACTGTAAAGAAACCCAATTTATTTTTTGCTCAAAGTAAAAGTGGAATCACGGCCATCTCTGAGAGAACTGATGAAAACATTGGAAAAACTTTCAGATAAAAGAGATCAAATTGTTTACCAAGCATA
>NW_008332583.1:4812069-4831145 GCF_000622305.1 Nannospalax galili
TATATATATTCTATTTTATTTTCTCCCACAGACATTTGGAGGAAACAGTGGGGGCTGGTGGGGAGAGGGTTCTGACATTTTTTTCTTATAGTGGATAAGCCTTTTTAAAAAGCAATTCAACATTTTCATCATTACACTGGGTTGTCTGAAGAAAATATTTAACTTTTAGTTTGATTTTCATTTCTTCTGTCACTCCATAAGGCTGGTTTCTGTGCCGACAGAAACGGATTTCTGGCCTTCCAAAAAACCCTCCCGCATTCAAGGCCAACTTCCGGCATGCCCTTTCGGGGGATAACATAATCAATTTTTTAAAAGCTCATTTTTTGTGTGTGAGGCACCCATATGCTTGGGTGAAGATTATAGCTGAAACTTCACTGAAAGTAATTGAATTAGTTTGCCCTTACATTTCTGGTCAATGCCCCTGTCTGTGGATTCAAGCTTTCTGCTGGAGATCTGGCTTTCCTAAATGTTGCTTCCAGGCTCAGCTGTGGGCTCAGATGGAAGGGCAATAAATCGCCAGCTTGGAGGTAAATGGAAGTGGACAGAAATTAAAATGCCATTCTTAAGGTTTTCATTCAGCTTAAATTTCTGAAGAAATGTCAAGGGCTAGCCCCACTTATGTACTGGCATTTCTCAGTTCATCATGACCTCTGGTTCCTTGTCAGGGGATATTTTAGTATACAATGCTTAGACTTTTTTATTTCTCATTACCGGTGTCTGATGATAGCAAGAAATTACAGACTGGTGAAGAATGAGATAGAAAATTTCCTCTGGTGCATGCTGTATTTGTGTTCCTCTAAAATGGTTCAACCTGTCAGGGACAGATGTAGAGCTCCGCTCTATGCCCTGAGGGCAGCCAGCCTAAGACCACCTAAAAGCCACCGGGATTTGATCAGTTCACATCTGAAGCCATGGCACAGGTTACTCAACTCTCAGTCGGGAACCCATGGCAGACATTATTAATCAACTGCTATTACTGTTCACCAATTAATAGAGCCTGGGCCACCAATTCTCCTCTACAGGGTTTTCCAGTAAGATTCAGAGCGCTGTGACCCTGATTTTTTTTCTGCCTTTTACTTATTTGCTTCTTCACATTGAAAGCAGAGGCCTCGCCAAGTCTTTTCCACTACATTATCTCCATAATCCATGTTAGGGTTCCAAATAGCAGCCCCCTCTCCCCAACAGGGACCTACAAACTCTGCTGAGAAGCAGCCTGCCTTTCCTCTGACCTCCAAAGATAAGATAAACAGAGTTCCTCTTATCTTAAGAGGAAAAAGAAAACACTTCCACACCCTAATCCTACCTGCTTCCCCCTCCCTGATCTCTCCCCCAAACATTCCCCCCTTCCACACCCTAAAGCCCCTATACGTAAAGTCCCAGCTTACAACCCCTGGACATCCTTTCCTGGACATCTTTCCCTGACTTCCTTCCCCCTTTGCCCTTCCCCCTTCTCCCTTCCCTTCTCCTTTCCCTTCCCTTCCCTTCCCTTCCCTTCCCTTCCATCTTTCCCTTCATCTTTCCCTTCCCGAGGGAAAGGTGCCCCATGCGAAATAAATCTGTGTCCCACTGAGAATTCCATCTGAGCCTCCCTGCCTCATCCATCCACTCGTGCTCTCCATCCGAGCCGCTAGCTCCCGCCCATCCTCTACCTATTAATCCAGAGATAGCCTAACATCCAGAAGCTCACAAGAAATATTTGGCAACTCGATGGATTACCACGGCACATTTCTAATAGTAACTTTTTACTGCTGTAGATGAATACACTCAGATGAAAGTTTTCAACTAACTAAGCCCCCTTCCCCACTGTGGAGCCTCTAAGCACTACTCTGACCAATAGGGTATAGTTATCTCCTCAAAGCCAAAGGATAGTCCCGCAATCAAGGAGCGTCTACTGAGCAGGGCTGCTCTGGTCACTGGTTTAGTTGAGGCTCATCTTTTGGAAGAAATGTCAAAATAAAATGGGTCGATGGCCTCCTACTTCTAACTAGCTCTTCTGTGGTCTTATGTGGTTATTCTCCAACATGAAACAGTTTTATGTAAAGTTTTCAGTCAGCTCGGCTTACCTGGTGTGAAAAATGTGATTGACAATGGGGAGTGAGGCCCCCACTGAGACACAGGCAAACCAGGAGGAACTCCATTCAAAGGGCTGCATTTCATTTCAGCTGCAAAAGCCTGGTAGAAAATGCTAATCTTTTATTACTATTGTTTAATATTTATCCAGCACCAAAAACTATGCTGAGGGCACATGTTGGAGCTCATGCTGGTCTGCCTTTGGGGACTTTTCATTTAATTAGACAGATGGGGAAAAAAAATCCCAAGTGTGGTTCTCAATCACATTTATGAATAATAAGCCGGATGGAGGCTTCTAGCGGGATGCCATGCTGACAGGAAGGAGGCAGCGTGTGGCATGTCTTTCTGCGTTACACAAGGAGCCCTGCCACCTCTGGGACTACCCTACTCACATGCTGCTTGTACCACCGTGTCGGGTAAGCACACAGTCCAGGCTGTAGCGTTTCCACTCTTGCTGAGAGCCTTTTGTCTTAGACCTTATTACCTGTGGTCTAGTTTCCTCTCCTTTGAGTGCTGTGAACACTTTCCCTGCATATACTGTGAGAACAGGTCTGATCCAGTTTTGTTTACTTCCCTTGTATCTCTGTCACAGCCCATACACGGGCCATGTCTGCGTACCAACTGGCCAGTCTTGTGCGAGTTGTGGGGGGGGAGGGGTCTCATCTTTGTCACAGGTGAAAGGTTCTACCAGAACTGTAAGAAATAGAGTCCATGATTCAGTCTATTGGACCCTGTGCCCCAGTTTGTCATCCTGGGAGCCTTCAAAATTTCTGTCCCTCCTGCCTTTTCACCAAAGCACCCTTTTAGTACACGTCACATTCCTTTTTTCACTTTTTACGTGCTGTCAAATTTTTCAACACACAGAATTCAGCCTTTGGTTATAAGAAGAGTTATCTATCACCACAATCTGACTTTAGAACATTTTTTAAATTAACCCACAAAGAAACCTGGGTGCCATTAGTAGTTAGAACTCATTCCCATCATAACTGTAGTTCACTTTTGACTCTTGCTGAGATTCCCCCCGTCTTCAGACTAACTTTCTGTCATGGATTTTCCTCTTTGGGATGTTCTAAATAAAAGGAATCCCACAAGTCTTTAGTGTGTGGTTTCCTTCACTGCATGGAATTTTGAGGTTTGTCCACACTAGGGTCATGCCATTAGATGGCCAATTGATACTCCTTTTATACAAAAATACAAATCACATCAAAGTCATCATTAAGAACATTTTAAAGATTTTTAGATTTATTTTTGCTTTTTAGATTTATTTTTTAGTTTTAAAAAAATATTTTATTATTTTTACTTAACGTGTATGAGTGTAATGCCTGCATGTATGTAAATGCACCCATGTCAAACTGTGACATGGGTGTTCCTCTGACCCTGTGGTGATAAGCCATGGACCCACCTCCTCCTCACGCTCTGCAAAGAAGCCATGCCCCTTCTCTCTTCCAGCCAATCGGTTGACCATAGCTGCTTGCAGGGGCGGGGATAAGGGTAAAAGCGCTGGGAAAACCACGAGGGGAGGCGAACCACAGGGTTTATGTCTGGGTATGGACTTTCAAACACAGCTATGAATGGGGGCAGGGGGGCGCTTGTCTGTAAGTAAACACACACCCCAAGCTCAGTTAGCAAGTCCAATAAACTCATTAAGATTCTTCAAACCGGGCTTTGGAGAATTTTTTTCTCAGGCTGTCACAAGGACCATGGGAGGAAGGGATTGGATACTACCTGCACCTCCCAGCAGTGAATTTGACTTACACAAGCGATGCCTGTGAAGGTCGGAAGAGGGCATCAGATCCCCTGGAAGTGGAGTTATGGAAGTTTGTTAGCCTCCATGTGGGTGCTGAGGATTGAACCCAGGTCCTCTGCAAGAGCAGACCCCTAAGCCATTTCTCCAGCCCCATTAGGAACCTTTTTGTCTTTTATTTATTTATTTGTAGGAACCTCAGAAAGCAATTTGGGTTTTTTGTACCAGAAGTACATCTTGCTTTGTTTTTACTACTGATGTTATTTTATCTTATTGTTCTTTAAAATTCTGAGATAAGGTCTCTCATTTGTACTGGAGCTCACCAGATAAGCTAGGCCTCTGACCAGTGAGTCTTAGGGATCTGCCTGCCTCTGCCTCCCTAGTACTGGGACTATAAACCTGGTGTTTTTATGCTCTGGAGATTAAACTCAGGTTCTCATAATTGTACAGCAAACACTTTACTGATTGAGCCTTCCTGCTAACCCAGAAAGTTCTTTTTGAATAATATTCTTCTCAAGTTTCTTCATCTGATAAGACAGCCCCTCTCTTAATATCTGCCTGCAGTTGTGCAGTCCTTCACAATCATTTCACAGCAAGCACATCTATCGCTTGTCCAGTGTTTGCTGATGGATGGCAAGCTTTTTCTTCAGAGGGGATTATCAGGCTAATCACAGACAGGGATGATCACTGTCAATCTCCATCATGTCCCTCTCAATAAATGATTCACTTTAGCCAAAAACAACAGGACTGGCATCAATAAGCAGCATAAAAGATAGCACTTTATCTGTATGCAGGCATATAAAATATTTATGAAGATATGAGCTATTCCAGTTTATTAGGCTAGATGTTCCTTCAAATCTCCTGTTTGAAATTTCAGTAGATGGAGGCTGCTGAGGTGTCTGTGTGGTTCTTTAGTAGAGTGGTGCTAGGGAATCTTTCTCATGGGTCATCCTGCTTTGGAGAAGGAGGTATTGCTGGGTTATCTCCAGAAACTGTTTTCTACCTTTAGGGAGACTGCTGACTCTCAGATCTCTTAATGACCTCTTCTCTGTCCTTTTGCCTCCTTCCAGATGTTGGACTCCTCCTTTCTTTCCAGTTCCTCGTTCTCAAAGCTGGAAACACCCTTATTATCTCTCTCAGGCTGATTGATTTATTTTTCCCTACCAATATTCCCAATTTAGCTTAAAAAAAAAAAGACCTCTTGTTACACTCTAAACCTGAAATGTCCCAACTAGCTGTGACTGTTTATCCCCCAGCTGCTGGCACTGATTTGGGAGGTGTGGGCTAGCAGGCAGGAGCCTTTAACTAGGAGTAGGCCTAGGGGGAGCTCCCTGGTTCCAGCCTCCCTTTCTGGTCCCTCATGCTGTGAGGAGATCCCACCATGCCTACCAGCTGTCCTGCACCTGCACTTCTCTGCTTTGATGAACTGAAACCCTCTGAAACCATGAGCCCAAATATGCCTTTCCTCCCTTGTTTCTGTCAGTTATTTTGCTACAGTAATGGAAAAGTGATGAGTAAATCCCTCTGTCTCTTTTCCTTTCATGTAACCGACGAGCTTGTAAATATTTGGGAGATAATGCCATTCACTTTCAGCACATGAGTCTGAAGATTTCTCCACAAGGCATACTTCATCAGCAGCATTAGACAGCACAGTCTGTACCTGCAGCTTCTTACCCTGATCCGGCACAGCAGCAGACTCCGATCCTAAGGATAGTTCTTTGGGTTCTAATTTCTCATTGCTTTCTCTTATTAACATGTATTTATAAATGCAGCTATTTGAACTACAGTTCTGCCACATACTATGCTAAGGCTTGGACCACAGCCTCTTAGGCTTACAAACCTGGCATTCTTTTCTCCACTTTGTAGAGGTGGAGACTGCAACTCATATGCCAAAGGATTTTGCCAAGCTCCCCAAGTTAGATGGTGGAGATGGGGTTTGAGGCCAGGATTCCTCTGATTTCAAAAGGCCTGGCTTTTCTTCTAACTGCCTGCCCCCCAGGTTCCAAGTGACTCAGCATGCTTCCTTAAGAGATCCAAAAACCCATCCCTGACAGCCAGTAGGTTTTTCAGGGGTTCAGGCAGACTGGGTAACATACACCTGTCAAGAAAATAGTCATAGACAGAAGGACACAACAGTCACACAGGAAAGTGCTTCACCATTTGAACGGTCAGTGCTCTGTATGTGCAGCTCCTCCAAGGTCCAGCCTCAGCTAGGAAGATACTTCCTGAAATGCGGACCGGCAGGGTATCTATTCCCTTGTCATGCCAAAGCCCTACAGTCCTCAGAGCCTCCAGGGCTTTGAGCCCTTCCAATCAAAGACCCACAGGCGTTTTTCAACCTTTTCAAGGAAGGAACTATATCTCCTTTGCCTTCCCCAGGTGCTCTGCAAAGCCATCCTCATCGTTTGTGTCTGTTCCCAGTACAAATAGGAGGTAGAGGGTTCACTAACTAGTTCTTATGGCAATGAACTTCAAGAGCATTGCAGGTCTGAGTGCCTGGCTGTTCTTAGACTCTGATATTTACTCTCTGACTTCCTATTCTCCTCCTTGCCAGTAAAGGTCCTCAGGTGATCTCTAATAACTGTCACATTTAACTGGTTCAACCAGACTCACTGAGTCCCGCAGAATGTACTTGATGTCATATGATGTCACTACCACTCAAGGGCACTAAGAACACTTGGCACTGCTCCCAAATGCAATGTCTCCAGCCCCTCTTCCTGCTTCTGTTGCCACACAGAAAAAAATTGACCTGGTGGGACTTAACTTGCTGAGATTCTGTCATTGCTGACTTCCATAACCTTGGAGCGCTGTCCCCTGCTGGTATCTGGGGACTGTCTGAGCGGAGCTAGGCTTCTGATATTAACCATCACGATTATGGATGTGACCTCAAGCACAGACCTCCTGCCACCCTGAATTAGCCTAAACAGGCACGGAGCAGCTGGCCCTGTGGGAATGTCACGGATCTGCTTCTCTCCCTGCTTTTGCCCTTGGCATTTGCAGCCTGGAGTCGAGGAAGGCAGCTTTGTGTTTGTGAGCAGCTGCACATCCCAGGCCAGCCTCGGCACCCAGCCACCTTCACACTCTTAGGCCCCCTCTGCCACTGCTGCTTTAGTGTTGCCAGCAAGTGTCACCAGGGCCGTCCTTTAAATGTTTCTTTCCCCCCCCCCAACTTGCTTACCAATCCACTGAAGCTGCCTTCCTGCCTCTGACACCGAAGGTGAACCTGGCTCTAATCACCTTCCAGCTGCTGGGCCACCTCTCACTGGCAGAGGATCCTTGCTTTTAACAGCTTGTTTAAGGTCCCAGAACGAGCTGTCGACCTCCACAGGAAGGACTGTGCTGGAAACAGTGTAGGGAGCTAAAAATAAACACTTTCTGTAGATAGGGCCAGACACGGTGTAGAAGTAGATTACCTGGCCACCCTCCAGACCTGATTGCATTGGAGGCCCAGTTGTTTCCTCTTAGGAGATGGTAAAGCATTTGCATAGGGCACTCAGCAATGACTGGGTGCTAGATACCATATTTAAACCGCTCATCAACTGGGCAGTGGGGGGGGGCAGAAATCTATGCTTTGTAGAAGGGTCCAAGCTGTTCAATTGGGCTCCATAAGACAGTCCTTATCAAGGGGCAGAGCGTCCTGTCTCAACATAAGCAGTAGCATATGACTTCAAAAACAAATCTTGGGGCGGGGGGTTCTCATTGTGATTTAATTAATTCATTTTTCACCTATGAGAAAGGCCAGGAGGCTTAAGAAGTCAGTCTATGCCTGGGTCTGAGCACGGTGGTAACAGTAGAAGCTGATGGCGCCCAGCATCCCTTACTGAGTGCTGCTCATTCCTGATCTCAGTGAGGGGACTCCTGCTGGCTTGCCTCTGGAATGCACACTGTGTACTTGGGCATCTCTTATCTGTTTCTTCTGCTTCTCGAATCCCATGAGGTCATTTTCACAAGGAAGAAAGTTAGATTCTTTACAGCTAAATACTGTATCCCAGCCAGTAGCAGAATGGTGGTCCCCATGAAGGAAAATCCACCCCACTGGTGGTTGGTCCTGTGGCAGATGTGCTAAGGGCTATGCAGCTGTAATAACCCTGGAGCAGGAAGCTGCCTAGGACCAACACTCATTCCTCTTAGGAAAATGACCAGCTTTGTGTTGTTTCAACAAGGTGACAGTCAGGGGAAAACAGGGAATCTTGAGTGCCATTTCGGGGAGGGTCAGCAGGGTAAGGTCAACCTATTTCCAGATTGATCTGGCCATATGCTAAGGTGTTTATAGGTGCATCATAACCTACAGGGTTTTGATAAGTGGAACCAATGCTGAGGTTTCTGAGCCTAAAATGGGCTGATAAATAGTTTTTGATGTTGTAAAAAGTTACATAACAGCATACAGAATTCTAGATAGCAAAGTTCTAACCAGCAACAGAAAAGACAATGGCTAGCATCTGTGACCTGCAAGGCAAACAGACTGTCTGCACCTGATTTCATACTTTCATTGCAATTTCTACCATGAAAATTGATTAATTCTGAGGTGCTTTCAATTGTGATTAAACATTTCTCTCTGTGATGGTGTCAAGATTGTAAAACACCTATTATTTCAGTTGATTATAACGTCGTGAAATGCTTTAACCTTTACAATTATCTGTTTTCAGAGGCTAACCCCTTTCTCGGCTACTGCTTACAGGTCAGTAATGCTCAGAGCCAGGCAGGGAGTGGACAGACCAACAAACCAAACCAGGGAAAACTGAAATGGTCAGAGGCAGAGTCATCTACACAGCATGGAAAGGCATTCATGTGGTGAACCCTTCTGGTTTTACTGACCAATGGTGAAGCTACTAAATGGTTCTTCCCAGTGTCGCCTCAGGCCTGAAGAAAAGCATCCTAGAATAATAGAACTATGGCAGATGTCTCACCAGAACTTACAAAGGGAGACCTTACTGCAGTGGCCACTTGGTCCATGACAGGTGTCTGGCAGTAGTAAAATAATTGCCAGTTCTGTCCTGAAGGACATACCAGAGATTGTTTAATTCAGTCTCCACAGCAAATCTATGGTTGGTCTTAGCCTAGTCATTTTATAGAAGAGTAAGAATTGAGGCTGATAAAAGTTTTAAGATTTTCTTTTGTCATAGCTAGATGGTTGTGGCTCTAGAGCCTATGCACGCCCCCCCAACCAATGCTTTGCGGAGTGGTACAGTTTGCTAAGTACATAAAGGACAAAGTATCGGGAAAAGGCCTTTGCCCGTGTCTGACTTCTTTGTGCAGACACGCAGTGGCAGCATCCCTCCTGTGATAAGGAGCCTGGAGAGTCCTCCCATTCTTCCTTAGTGCCTTCGAACACCTACAAGAGCAGAGCCATAGGACAGTACCAGCCTCTCTGGGACAGTGACCAGCAAAGGGGAGAGGCCCTCTCTGAAGGGAAGGTTAAGAAAATGGGCTGGTTCCAGAATAGGCTGGTTGCTTCACTTGCTGTGTAAGGAGGTATGACTTCATGCAGAAGGCCATGAAATAAGGTAAGGACAGAGTGAGGATGGATGACTGAAGGACTGAGTGGGGAACTAACACGAATCCATGAGAAAGATCACATCTAGCCAGGTTAAGGAATGTCAACTTGACTAATACAGAGTCACCATGTGCCAAAGGACCTTGAAACATACTGACTTTCAGGGTGTGTGTGTGTGTGTGTGTGTGTGTGTGTGTGTGTTACTTCCACCTCTGCTTGTGCATATGGAGGCTGGAGAAAGAGGTCAGATGTCTTCCTCTATGGCTCTCTGCCTTACTGCTTTGAGACAGGGTCTCTCGCTAAATAGAAGTTTGTGGTGTTGGCTAGGCTCCTGAGGATCTGTCCCCCAGCTTATGCATTTCCTGAGTGGAAAGACAGCTAGTTAACCCCAACTCCACACCCTTCGATGCTCCTTTAACCATCTTCTCTTGATCTCCTTAATTCAGAAAGCATCCAGCTAACAACCACCAACTCGATCAACTGTAGTTTTGATTCATTAGAATACAGGCTCTCAGTCTTCTTGTGTTTGAGGACTGTATATTTAATGTTGATTTTAAAAGAACAGTGCATCAGAAATGGCTTTAAACAAATTACAGTCTTGGCATGCAGCAAGTTTTAGGTGTGAGTTCATAGGTTTTGGTGCCAGTAATGCAGGTTGGAGTTCTGGCTCCTTTATTTAAAAATCCACGCAGTCTTAGACCAGCTTCTTGGCCTCTCTCGGTCTAGTTTCTCTATATGAAAACAGAATAAAAATGCTGCCCATATCACTTTTTTTATTGTGATGAAAAGATGATTGAGTCTGGTGAAGAGCTTACTATGATATACCATGTAAGACTCCTAAAAGCTATTAAAATGTAGAGGCAAAATATGTGTTTACTATTAAGACAACGCTTGGTAGAAGCAAGGGGTTTTTGTCAACCCCAGGAATAACTCCAAGATACTCAACAGCCCTTAACTTGAGGGCCACTGAGGGAGAGAATTCTATGGCCATATCTTATGGCCATCTCTCTAGACATGTCCTTTGACCAATCAAGGGACTTTCATATTTAAGTTTTAAGTAGTGTTTATTCAGCTGGGTGCTTTTAGAGTGTATTTGGAAATCTACGTGGATGCTTTCCTTCCTTATGACAAGATACTGCATAGTTTAACTCTCTTGTCTGAAATAATACATCAGAAGATTAAACTTGTTTCTGATTAGATGTAAGCATCTTCAGGTAGTGGTCAAAATGAAGAATTTGCATTTAAATGGAAAGATTAATGACTAAAACACAAAGCCCATATTTAATCACCACTTCCTTTACACACATAATTTATATTTTTATGCAGATCATCCACCTTAATTCAGTAATCGAAAATGATAGGTGTAGTAATTTATAAAACAATTTTTGAGCCACCAATCATGCATCTCAGTTATAAATAGCTCTGAGGCTGCTGTTTTCACACTTCTGGAGAATGATCTAAATGTTGGTACAGTAATTTGGGTGTAACTATATATCAGAATGTGTGAGTCTCACCTCATAGAAATAGCTCAAGCTGAAAGGGAAAAAAAATCCCTTGGAAGTGACTTACTATGCAAGCCACTCTTCTGCTCTTTCTCTCAGATTTGGGCTAAGAAAGATTGTCCCTCTACTTCAATTTTAAACAGTTCCAAAAATAATAATCCCAACCTCCCCTCATCAAGGGAGTCTTGTAGTAAAAAATGCAAAGTGGATATATTTTCCTCAAAATTAAAATGCAATGGGAGGTTTCGGTAAAACAACGGTCCCTCGGGTAACCTGAGCACCCCTCAATGCTGTATTTCCCATTGATAGCAATAGGTCAACAATCATCTCACTTAAACTGGGCATGGTGCTATATGCCTATAATCACAGCACCATAGAAGCTAGGGCAGGAGAATCACAAGTTACAAGCCATTCTGGGCTATATAGTAAGAGCCGATTTCAAAACCCTAAAACAAAATTAAAAAATCATGTTTCTTATTATAAATAACTTTGACCATTTTCCTTCATAACTGACCTCCTACCACTATATTTATGACATGTCCCAGAACATAGCCCATGAACATGGTAAACTCAAATCTGGGCCCACTTTCCTAAAGACGGATTCACAGAATAGCAACATTGAACAACTTTTCTTGGGAAAGGAGCCCAGCAAAGGAGAAATCACCCAGACAGTGAATGATATCTGTTCTCTGTCTGTGGCTTTGGGCTCAATACCAAACAAATGTTGAAATTTGATTTACATTTGTTGGAGAAATGTAATGAAATGACAAATTTGAATTAAATAATCTTTCTCAGCGAGGAACAGCCAATAACAAAGTCAGCAACATAGACCCTGCCACACAATTCAAAGTTACTAGTTAATATTATGTCATCCTTGGGGCCCTAATAATTGATGAAGTTTTCAAACTCTTTCCTCCTCTCCTCCTTGATCTTTCCTTCACCCCCTTCACTTCCCTTTACCCACCACTGTCTCTACTATCTTACTGTAAACAAGACAATGATAAAATGTGGGAAACTAGAAAGAGTAAAGCGACTGGATCTGTTTTGTCCTTTCCTTTTCCTTAGAGGCTCAACTTAACTCCATAGTTTGTCATGTCATTTAAAAAATAACCCCTCTCCACTCAGATGATCTCTGTGCTTTTTCTATTGATCCCTTTGACTGCTGACCAGTAGAATCAGGGCCACATCCTTTGCCATCTAGAGGACAGAGGGCAACTCCAGGAGAGGTAAAAGCACCTTAGAAAAGTATGCTAGAGGCTTTGGAATTGTTTCGCTTCCATGATCCTGGACTTCTGCTAGCAATGAGCAACTATAACAGGTGCACGGCCATTGTGTGCAGTGCAGGTTGAGGTGAGAGATTCCCTGTGATGGGGATTTTGGGGAGAAGACTGCACATGCTGGAGAAACTTAGTTAAAAGTCAATCTGGGACTGAGGAGATAGCTCAGTCTGTAAAGTACTTGCTTTAAAAGCATAAGGACTTGAGTTCAAGTCCCAGAAGCCAGGTAAAAATCCATGTATAGTAGTATGCACTTGTAATCAGTGCTGATAAGGCAGACAGACACAGGAAGTCCCCTGGGGCTCTCTGGCCAGCCAGTCTACCCTGTCAAACTCCAGACAAATGAGAAACCCTGTTTCAAACAAGGTAGGGGACTTGAGAGATGGCTCAGAGGTTAAAGCACTTGTTGCTCTTGGAGAGGATGCCAAGTTTAGTGCCCAGCCCCTACAGGGCATCTCATAACTGCCTGTAATTCTGATGCCTTCTTCTGACTTCTACAGGTATCACACATACATGGTGCACTTACTTATATGCAGGTAAAACATTCATACATACACATAAAAATAAATGAATCTTAAACCAGAAAAAAACAAGACAAAACAAAGTGGATGGATCCTAAAGGAGGACATTCCAGGCTGACCTCTGGCCTCCACACACATGCACACACACAGGCGCACACACATGTATGCACTCCCCCTGATTCCCACAAAATAATCAACTCATAATAAAGTAAATACAAAACAATAAATAAATCTGGAAAGTATCATATTTAGGGAGGAGGTGTCATAGATACAGAAAAGTAAACATTGCATCTTCTATCTCATATGTGGATCCTAACTTTTAATGTTTGTATGCATGTAAATAAGGGGGCATGGGGGTGGTTATATACAATATGACTAGATAGGAGGCCATGAGTGGTGCCCAGGAGGCACTAAGGGAGAGAGAAGGGGGGTAAGGACGCATGTGACATAAAACAGGGAGCACAAGGGGGGATAGGAGAGGAGAAGGTGAAGAGAAGCAATAAAAACAAATCTTGGAAGAATTTCATAATGAAACCTAATATTTGTATGTTAATAAGTCTGTAGTGTTAACCAGCACTAGATCATTCTTGAAGAGAAAAATCTATACAGATTATATTCACTATATCAGAATTGTTTAAAAGAAGCTAGTAGCTAGCTGAGGTTAATTATAATAATGATAACCACCTTTGGTTTTTTTTTTTTTTTTTTTAATGTGATTTTACTTGGTTGAGAAAGAAAATCCAAGAATGAAGTTCTAAGGTGCCTCTGATCTCAGCCGGTGGCTGCATCCGGTACTGTTCTGTGGAATGATCCCCAATGTATAATAGAAAGAGATGTGGTCTAGTGGCTAATGAAACCAGAACAGTACAAAGAACACATATACCTTAATTTATGGGCCCTCTGTTGCATTTGGATTCTTATCCAAAAGACCTTTTAATTAGAGCTCTCTCAGGTGGGACTCAGTCCACCTTTTCAATAACCCATGGATAATAGAAAAAGGCAAACAAGCTCTTTGTTTCTCGCCGCATTCCGTTCACTAATCATCTTTCCCCAATTCCGCTCAGGCCTCCGCCGGAGTTCATTTCATCTTAATCAGCACCGCCATTTTCCAGCTCATATTTCAAAGAGCAATTGGAAAGCAGATATTTAATCAGAAAAGTTTGGGATTCATTTTTCGGATACCCAATCTGTCTTTAGAGCCTTTCAGACAGACAAAATTGCTGTTGACTACAAAAACAATTCAAGTCTGTGTCCTTGAGAAATGCTAAAACCCTGAAGGAAACACAAGGGCCCCAGAGGCCTTGTGATTCCCAGCACTGTCATTTACTAAATGCCTGACCTTGGATGAGTTGTGTGTTCTCCTACAACCTCAGTTATCTTGTCTGTGAAATGGAATTAACTCTCTAAAATGTCGATTTAGAACAGTGTCATACACAATGGTCTCAATATACTTGACGGTCAATCCAAGATAACATAGACTAAGAGGGGTTGTCTTCTAAGAATAAAATTGAACTCCCATAGAAATGGGGGTTGGAGTTTATCTTCTAACCCAGAGAAGAGGACCACCACTGTAACTGCATGGGACAAATCACGGTGCTGTCACCATACCTAGAAGCCAAGACCAGAAACACTACCTCAGGGAAAGTTGTGCACACTGGCTCTTGCCAGGAGCTCATCAATCCCCCTGTAGAGTCCTTGTTTCTGGAACTTTATCTCCTCTCCTCCCTGAAGACTATCACCTCATTTTGTTTCAGTTTGTCAGAACACAGCTTCACCAGAGTTCCCAAATGTCACCACTCCAGGTCCAGCTACGCAGAGACACACTGCCTCATATGTGTTGTGGTCAAGTCCAAATTTAGGAAAGGATTTTTGCCAGTCCAACTTGGATAGTAGGTTACCCAAGCTTGGTCTAATCTGATGAGGCTGGGGCACAGGGTCACATGGTAGAGAATGGCTGCTGGAAATTCATCGACTGTGATAGCAAGGCCAATTAAAGAGGGACTGATGACTTGGAAGACACCCTAGAAGGTACTCACTACAGAAGTGAAAAGAATACCTAGGTCAGGAGTTAATAGAGCAGGTATCAGGGGGCTGGTACTAAGCAAGATATAGCTAGAATGTCCCATTTAATGAGACCCGTGTGAGGCAGATTAAAGTTGACCTCTCATTTTTCACCCACATAAGAAATGTTTTCTGAATGGGATAATGGAAGAGGCTATTCAAATGTCCCACCTTCACCCTTGAGGTCTTGGTGCTCAGAAAGCAAGTGTACTCAGCAGCCTGAGCCTGGGGAGCTCCAGTGCTGGTCTCTGCAAAAACCTCTCACCAGTGCTGGTCCCAGTGCTGCTGTGTCAACCCCAGACGGGGACATGAACCCTCCTCACTGCCTACGATGGGATTAGGAGGCTCATGTCCTGTTGAGGGGCCTCTTGGCAGAGATCCAGTAGAGATCCCATTTCAGTCCCCAGACCCAGCTTCCCCAGGAAGCTTTCCAAGCGGCTGACCAATCACATGATTGTAAAAGGAAAAGCAAAAACCCAGGAGTAGAACTGCAGTACTTTCCAGGAGGAACATGGGTTGTCAGACTGGCTATAGCCCTTTGCTCTTCAAGGCATTGGCTTAAAATGTAAACCAAATAGGGTTTGGGGGAATGGAGAGAGCTAGAGGCCTGCCTGACCACTAAGGGATCCACAGTTGTGCTGTGATCACACAAACCTACAGGCTCCTGCAGGAATCATGGGGCTGCTGTCCTAGAAACAAAACAGTCACCATGGGCTACAGACGAGGACTCTAAATGTGCACATTTCTTTCATAATTACTGTTTCATTTCTCTTCTAATTCCAGGCTTTTTCCAACCTCTGCCTGAATTCCTCTCTGTTCTCTCCATTCACCAATGTCCATTTTCCATAATCAAGAAACAAAGGGTACGTTCCTTTCTCACAGGGTCTCTCCAGTATTGAGTTCCTTGGGTCTGATGCAGCTGTAAAGTGGCTGGGTAATTAAAGAGTGGGGGTAGAGGCGGTTGGAGAGAGCTGAGGGTGTATTGTAAGTCTCTACCCACTGTTCACTGAGAAGGGCTGAAGCTCAGATTTAGAGGGACTTCAAAGGAGAGCCTGATATGTGCTTTCTACCGACAGGGCCCAGTAGATTAGAATCTGCCTCTTGCTTACAAAATTGATGAGAGTTTAATAAAGATGGAATTTGGGGACTGGTTTTCATTCCCAGAATACAACCAAAGCAACAGAATCAAGATTCTTTTCTGAGAGTCTACTGTGGATTCCATGATGATGAAATTAGACGGGTGGATCTGGGGCCATTCTAACTCTCCCCCTGGGGCCTGCATGGCAGGGCAAAGGAGCACAGGAAGTTGACAGTGGAGATGTCTGGAGGAAGTGACAGTGAGGGGAGCAAATGCCTCACTCGGGGCACGAAGGGATGCTGCAGTCAGAAAACTATTGAAACACCTTCCTCAGTGTGACAGCATTTGAAGGTGAGACATTGGCGAGGGGATTCGGTCATGAAGGGAAGAGCTCTCATTTATGGAACTCCTGCCCTGGAAAAGAGACCTCAGAGATGCTTCCACCACTGAAGACGCAGAGTAGAACAGGGAGTTAGGAGTGCCTCAGACTCCAAGCCTGGCAGTGCTCCCCCATGTCCAAGGACATAGTACACACTGAGTAAGTCTCTTGGGCTCTGTTCTTGCTAGCCATTTCTCTTCATCCTGAGCAGAAACATCAACTTTCCCTTGGACTGCTATAACTCAGAACTTGTAAGCCGTTCCTTATATGGTAGGTGCCTGGGGGTATTGGTTGGCAGACTGGATGATGGATAGAGAAATTTTAGAATAGCAGTGCTTTGCTTCAATTATCATTTCCCCGAAGACAGGGAAACAGAAGAGCATTTTCCTGTGCTGCCAATCCCCTCAAAAGATGGGTTTATACAATAAAGCAAGTATTTCAGTAACCTCTCAGCCAGGATCCAGCTATGCCAACCCAACCATATTTGAATCTAAGCTTGGCAACTATCTTTCAAGACAGCAATTTCCTGCATACGCTAGACCTTTGTAGAACACATTTGTTTCCTTCTGACTTGAAGCTATAGCCACGGGCTGCTTTCATATCATCTCTAGATTGAAGGTGCACTACTGCCCTTTCCTGCCACACTGCCAATCCCAATGACAGCAGCAATCAGATCTTAATGTTGAAGGTGATTCGCATCAACCCGTGTCTGTTTCCACTGACTTGCAAGTTCATGCTTCCGGCCTGAAGGCTGACCTGGATTCCTAATGAGGGGGATTCAAACTGAAGTTGCTTCCCTGGTTGATGTTGCTTTGGTCATCTGTCGACCTTACGTAGCTCAGCCAGCAGCTTTCAGCCTTGACGGGAATGATAAAAGAGACATAGGCTTTATTTTTGCACGCTACTGTTTCTTCTCTAATCCCTAAGAAGAAAATTTCTGCTTCATAAAACATCCACTGTGTGCATACAGGGAGCTATATAAAACACCCACTCTGTGCTACCTGTAGACTGTAGGCCTAAGGTATTTGGGGTCTGCTTAGTGCTAGCAATGAAGTTAATTATTAAATGGTATTCACATGACTTAACGATGGCTCTACACCCATGGTTAATGAGCTCATAAGAATTTTAACCAACATCAATATACCAAAACTGACGTTATGGTTTGAAACTGGTTCAACCTAGATCCTCTGAAGACAGAACCGTGAGCTACTTTAGGAGGTTGACAACTTTGTGCTCTACCTCTTATCAAGGAAGTCAATCACAAGACAACAATTAGTGTGATAATTAGCACAAAAATGCTTCTTTATCGCTGTTAAGAACAGGAACCCATTTTCACAATGGCCTCTTTCTCAACGTGGCACTTTTCAGCCTCCTTCTCCACCCATGAACCCCCAAGCCCCACTGTGACTTGTCTCTGGAATATATCCCCCCCACACCATGCTTCAGGGACCCAGTGGCTTTATGGACTTGGATGTGGGACACCTCTCCTTGTGCAGCCCTCCTTGGAATCTGCTCTTCCATGCTTATACAATGTTTCTGTACTCTACCTTCCCTTAGCTTTGCTACTCTTCAAATAAGAACAGCAAAGTTATCCCCTCCCTCTCCCTTCAAGTCAGTACTTCCGAGCCAGGCTTCACCTCAAGAGAGGAATTATCCGACCAATATTCAATGGTAAGGTCCAACTCTAACACAGGGACTTAAAGCTCTAAGAGTATCAACTACAGAGTGAGTGTGTGGTGTGCATGTTTAGAGCACTGTGGACTCTAAAGCTAAGTTACAGAGATCTCCTAGGATGCATCTTTTTTATTATTATTTTATGCATATGAATGTATTGCCTGCATGTATATGAGTGCAATGCCGCGGAGGTCAGAAGAGGGCTTTGGATTCCCCCGGTACTGGAGGTAAGGGTGGTTCATAGCCACCATGTGGGTGCTGGGAATCGAACCTGGGTCCTCTGCAAGAGTAGTCAGTGCTCTTAACTGCTGAGCCATCTCTCCAGCCCCTCCTAGGATGCATCTTAAAGAAACTTTCCTAACATGGTGTAAAATTTTTGTGTACCAGTACCTATTATAATTACTATGACTTAATATATCGAATACTTTCTATGATCCAAACTCTCAATTAATCCTCATAAAACTTTGGCTTGGGAAATTAACTTTTAAGAGATGAGAAAGTGAAGTGCAAAGAGATTGTGTAACTCAATGACAGGGTTACTGAGTAGGAAGCTAACACATGGATCTAACTGGGCATCTTTCACCACAGTGTGCAGCCTGCCCCACAAATAAGTGACAAATATCTTCCCCTTTACAACACAGAACAATGCGATGTTAGGTTCTCAGGAAGGCTGCAAATCTCAGGAAATGCAGTTGTTGTCAAGTATTCTGCATATAGGAAATGCTAAATCAAGCCAAATTAAATCCAACAGAGTTCTAGACAGTTAACAAGCTTTTATTAAACCCCTGCTGTGTTGGGCACTCAGCCGTGACTTGGGTTAAGCCCAATACTATTTAATTTATGAAAATGCTGTAACAATTATTCTGTTTCTAAAATTTAGGTGCCCTCTAAAAGGAAATACAATTCACAATTAAATATAAATCAGTCATCTCCATTCCTTCTTTCCATTCAGCACACTTAAAGATATCCAGACCTGTAGATGTAGCTGGGGTGGGGAGGGCTGCTTAGGTCATGATTACTCTCCTACAACTTCCACACCCATGGAAGTCCACATGTGTGGTCACTGTCTAAGTAGGGCCACACAGGTTCTGCTGTGAATGTGGAACTGAAGTTTAGAATCTATTCATTAGTCTGCTTGTGGCTGGCATATCCCAGGGGAACTTGGAAAGAATAGGTGCTCAGAGGACTAGGCGACTGAGCCAGGAGGCTAGAGCAACAGATTCATGGCAGAGAAGCAAAGCAAAGCTGAGAGATGAGGGGCAGGGGGAGGGGTCGG
>NW_008332583.1:4831160-4864326 GCF_000622305.1 Nannospalax galili
AGGAGGAAGAAGAGAAGGAGGACAGGGGAGAACAGGGATAGGAGGAGAAGAAGGGGGAGGAGGGGGAGGAAAGGAGAGGAGAAGAGATGGGGTGGGGTGGGAGCCCAAAGCCATGATGAGAAATGTGGATTTGAAAGCAGACACTTCAACACTGCCTGATGGGAGGACTTTGCCCCGAAAAGTTACATTCAGAGAATGGATAAATAAGGATGCTTTTGAAAATTAACTGGCAAAATGATATTGTGAAGGACCGAGGATAGCTGCACTTTATCTTCCTTTACATTGTGGAGAAGACAGTAATTGCAGGCCATGGTCTGGAAAAAACAATTCCCAGGTGGTGCTTCATTCCTTATTTAGCATCACTGCCAATATTCTAGAAGTTGCTAGCGTCTAGTGTTAAGATTTGCTTCTGGGCATATTACATAGCACCCAATTGCAAATGGTACAGTAAACAACTATACCTTCACCTCCATCCAGACCTCTATAGGACTTCTTCATTGATCTAAGTCTTCAGGACATACGTAAGGGGCGGGGGCATGGATGTGTTTCTTTTCACATGGTAAAAGGATACGTCATTCTCTAAGTTTAATTAATTACGGACAATTTGAAAAACACTGTCAATAAAGCAGTGCTGTGTACTAGTGGGAAAAGAAATGAGATGAAAAAAATAGGCCTCTCCCATTATTCATTTGTATTGATCTAGATGTACAAGCCTATACATCACAATTTGACAAAAGGTTAAATATTAACAGAAGAATCATTAATCTAACAAAACAAATTAACATAACAGTGGCTCTGCTGGTTGATGTTGTGTATATTGTGGGGTTCTGGATAGAACCACTAAGGTTTACCTGTAAACCACTCTTTATAGACCCAGCCATGAACTGGCCTAGATCCTGAGGTGAACAGAAGGGCGGCTGCTTCTGCAGACTTCAGTCTTACTGTAAGCACCCACCATATAAAATGTGCATGCCTCTTACCAGGGAAAGCACATGGGACACAGCTTGGCAGTTCCCTTTCAGATGATTTCTCAGATACTTTAGTGTATAGCAGGAACTCGCTTTCTCTTTTCTCCCTCCTTTCAGTGGTGGCCTTGGGTGGCATTCTCTCCTGCCGTGGGCAGTCGCTTTGATGCTGGACAGTACTCCCCTCAGACTCTAACACAGGATAAAGCTTTCCTGGATGTAGAGTATGAACTAAAGCAAATTACAAGTTAGTGGGGCAGAGTCTGTGCTCTTCAACACTACCATTGGCTTTTGTTATTTCAAACAACGGTAGGCTGGAGAGTGATCTAGAAGGACACATGCCTAAACTGCATGGCCCTTGCAGCAGCTGCTGAGTTATCAGTTGTCTGTCAACTTCCAGCATCATAATTATTTATATTTTCTGAAACTATGTTAAGGTACCACTGCACTTTTTCTTTCATTTTGCTTCTCTGGTTTTTGTTGTTTTCTTTTCTTTTCTTTTTCGTGTCTCTCCCTGCAGCCCAGGCTGACCTTGAATGTGCGATCTTCCTGCTTTAGCCTTCCAAGTTCTGGGATCAAAGATATGTACCCAGAAGCCTAGCTAAAACTATTCTTTACAGTACTGAAAACCAAAGTGTGTATAGTTTCTTCTGAGAGTTAGAAATATTTCTTTAAATTTTGTCTGTTTCTTTAGTTTTGTTTCAGTACATTTTTCTTCTGCTGGACTTACTTCATTTTTTTGATAACTATATACTGTTTTGTGTGTCCTTCTACCTTCCTTCAGTCAGGAACCTCTGTGTCCATCTATAGATCTACCTTCTTTTGTCTATGTACCTGCCCAGGCACCATCTGCATGCTCCACATGTATCCATTCACGTGTTAGTCTACGAGCCCACCTATTTATCCATCTACCCATCTGGCATCTGGATAAATACATCTATAAGGATGATGTGTTAGATTTAGGACAAAGGGAAAAGCTGAACCTAGAACTGGTAAGTGATTACATAAACCACTGAGCCAATGTTAAATCTATACTTAGAAATTTTGATTAAATCTGTCAGGGGGGTTCTGTCCTTTATTTTACTTTTCGATGACAAATTTTAAAAACACTAGGATTACAAGTATTTTCAAAGATCACACAGCTTTGATAAATTACTAAGCAAGTTAAATTACCCTAAGAATAAAAAGAGGAATAAGAATATTCAACTAAATATAATGAAAGGTCACTATAAAAAATTATAGTGTGATAGCTTATAATGAAAGAGAAAAATGGTCATTTTCCATAAAAAATCTTTCATTGGGATAACCAAACCCATTTGTCTGAGAAGAAAGGACACTGAGCCCTTACCAAGTCATGCTGAACAGCCCTGATCAATCCCAAAGGCACTTCACTGTGTAAACACACTACGTTTTCAGTGATCTATGGATTTCATTTTGTATCACCCTTGAAATTATTGCCTGTATCAAGCACAATTGGCTCCTCAAAACATAGAAGAAAACATGTGCGTACCCCGATGCTCACAGGATATTCCACTATCTAAAGACCAGGGGGTGGTCAAAGTTAAAAGCCCACGTCTATCAGAAATCTGGCTGTGTATTTTTTGAAAACCTCGTAGTACCTAAGTGATTTGAAAGGATTCGATGTAGCCAAATAGAATCCTTGTGAATTTAAGCATGATTCACCTATCAATTAAACAGCTCTTAAAAATCCCTCTCCTCATCCAAATCTTCCATTCTACAGAGCATGGCTTTCTATGACCTCCTCTTCCTTGAATTTGAAACATCAGAGGTCTCACTGTAAGTGTCCGCCATATAAAACACATGTGCCTTTCATCAGGACAAGGCATATTTTTCTTTAGATCATTAAGTTTAATGTCTTCGGCATGAAATGCTGCTACCTGGTGCTCCATAGTTTTTCCAATTTAACTCCATTTAGGTCAACTTCTGTAGCACCCTGAATTCTCCAGGACAGAGGTTACTTCGATGACATACAGATGACCAGGAAACAAGTAAGCCTGGTAGATTCATAATGCAGCCACAATCAGTGTGTTTTTAAGCCAAAACTACAAAACCAAGGCAGTGCAAACAGAAGTCCATGGACTCATAGACTGCCACAAAGATTTTAAAATTCATCAAGGCATTTTTAAGCCTTCTATATATAGGAAAGGAAAGTCTTGTTAGAACCTGGGTGCTCTAATAGGTATTTTCCAATCTCTAATTTTATAGAGACCCATTTTTGCTTGCCTTTCACTCTATGCAGGCCTGGCCAACTGCAAAGACTGATGAAGTCTCAGAGTGGTATTAGATTTAACACCATTTCAAGATGGGAGTCAAGCTGAACAAGGAGTTGAATGGGAAAGGAAATAGAAAGGAAGAGCAAATAGCAAATAGCTGGCCTCACAGCAAATTGAAATATTAGTATTTCAACCCCCCTAGAGATCTCCAGAGTGGTTTATGCTGCCCTGAGATCGTGCTTTTTCCCTACAGTGACATTGGAACACAGGGTTAGATGGGTTGTAGATTTACATCAGCATGAGGAATTGCCTAAAATCAGTGCCAGTCTATGAGATGACTCTGCTTACCATGCATGGGATCCTTAGGGTATGCTAAGAAGAGAGCCCAGTTATGTTGGGTCAGTACCTCACAAGTTATTTCCTATAAAAGGCTCAGCTCCATGGTCCAAGGGACCAGCCATGAAGTATGATAACTGTTTCAATGGTTTCTATTTTTGCCTTTATCAAGAATTTCTCATTCTATCAGAATTCCAAGATTTTATCACTATTAAACAAAAATCTCTGCAAAATGAGAGATGAAAATATGATTGAAAGCAATAAAATGTTTAGAAGTAGTATAGGACAGTCCTCAAAGGATAAGATAAAGCTTAAAAGTATGGCATCTCTAGTAGGCCAAAAATCCACATCCAATATAAAGTATCTGTATTATGCTGACAATTCAGTATTAATGCCATTTGGTTAATTCTGAAACAGTCTTTCCCTGTCATTTTTATATAGTTTGATGTCTGGTTAAAACAAAAAACTACTAACAAATATTTAATTTCTAAATAACATTAGGGTTAAAACACACTTCTCAAAATACATATTTTAAGATATTTTATTTATTATTTTTTTTGTGTGTGTATGGGTGTATTGCCTGTATGTAGGTAAGCGCACTCATGTTGTGCAATGCCCAAGGAGGACAGAAGAGGCCGTCGGATCCCCTGGAACTGGAGTTACGGACAGTTGTTAGCTACCATGTGGGTACTGGGATTCGAACCCTGGTTTTCTGCAAGAACAGCCAGTGTTCTTAACCACTGAGCAATCTCTCCAGCCCTCAAAAGACATTTTAAAGTTAGCACTTTACACAATATAATTGAAAACTTTTATGGTACAAAGTTTCTAGGCCTGGAATGGTACATTGACTCAGCTATATTTTAGTTAAGCATTGTGTGTGATTGACTTAACCTATCTGTAAAAGGGGGTTGCTGTTCATTATGTCAGTATTTCTGTGAAGTCTAGGCATGACACTTACAAAGTTCTTATTACAGTGACACCCAAAAGGCTTTCCATAAATAATGGTTTTCTCCATTGCTGTCATGAATTAAGTCCTCAACTCTTCTAAATTTTCTTGTCATGCAACTAAAGTTTTTAATAAGTCCAGAAGTTTCAAACTACAACTATCCATCCACCTGCAGGGTCTGAACCCAAAGATTCAACTACCTATGGATCAAAAACACTTGGGAAAAATTGTGTTGGTACTGAACATGGACAGACTCTTCTCCTTTGCCACTGTTCCCTGAACAGTGAAGTCTAGTAACTATTTACATATCATTTACATTGTATTAGGTATTGTAAGCATTCTAGAAATGATTGGAAGCATGTGGGAAGTGTGCATAGTTATGCCATGACAGGGTGGGGAACCAATCCCAGGGGAATCAAGGATGGCTGCAATGCTCACAATATTTTACTCCTGTAATTGCTAAGCAAAGGGAAAAGCTCTCCTTAGTTGAGGTGGTTTTCCTCCATTTTTTTCCTTACTATACCTTCTTTAAGGACCTTGTGTCTTGGAACATGAAGGGCTTCCTTCCATGTAGATGTTATTGGTTGCACTCCTAGGAACTTTCTGTGTCCAGGTATTTCTTGCAAAGTGACAGTCACTTCCAGAGGTTTGGTCACACTGAGCTGGATACCATTCATGAGGTCTGATGTGCCGGTTTACCTAGAGACACTTCCTGGCTTAGTTTGTCCTTCTGAAGTTGATAATCATTTATCCTCATGTTCAAACACCTCAGACATTTATATTTTTAATTCAAATTTGAAATTGTCTTAATTTTCCAAGATTCCATCTGCAGACATCCATCAGTCTCAGAGAAACTCATCACCAGTAATTATTATTCTTCTCAATCTAGCTAAAATGTATAAGATAGGTGTTTTGTTTTGGCATTATGCCCTCTCACTTTCCTGTGCACTTTATGACTGTCTCATGTCTGTTTTGTCAGACCTTACAGCAACTACTTACCATAATCTTTCCATTGTTATCATAGATATGCAACTAGTAATATATTTAATGCCTATTGCAAGTTCTTATGTTGACATCATTCACCATCTTTGTGATAGGAAGATGGTGTGTAAGAGATTTTTTTTTTTTTTTTTTTGGTCTTTTTGAGACAGGGTCTCCCTGTAGCTCCAGCCGTCCTGGAACTCATCTTTTTAAAAGCAAAGAGACTAGGAAGAAACCTCACAGAACAGTATCACTTGAGTCCTTACATACTGGTCACTGCCTATGGCCCTCCATTTTGGCAGCTATCAGCTCTTTCCTGAAGCAATCTTTATTGTGCTTCTCCTGTATTCCAGGGCTGCTGTTAAGGAAGAACCCTGATGGGATCTCAGACTTCCCCTCAAGTGCTCCTTTCGTCTAGATGTTCAAATTTTGTACTTAAAAAACTTTCAGACATTTTACTAGAACATCTCTTACTGTTGATTGATATTTTAAAATATCTTTTCCAATAAGTGATTTTAAAAAATTTAACTCCACAGAAAAACGTCTTAATTAGCTGTCTTCATGTTTGCTCTCCGGTCTGGGTGCAGGTTCTTTTTTAGGAATCTTCTTTATCCTTGTTAGATCTTTGGGGGGGGGGCTATCTTTAAAATACTTGTCAATTTCAAGTGATTTACCTTTGTTCATTTTGCTTTTAAAAATCCCCCCCCATCTATTTTTATGAAAGTATTATTTTGTGTTTGCTTATCCATTTGCTTTTTCTAGTACGGCCACTGTTTCTAAAACCACTTTCCTTTTGTTCTTTTCATATATTAACATTTTCTTAATGTTTTCTAGATTATCTCAGAATAGAAGTTACCATTTTAATCTGTTCGAGAGCATGTAATTTTTTGTGTGCTTCCATTCTCTATGAGAATCTATCGTATTCTGCTCTGACAGCTTTGTGTGGAATCTGACCTGGATATTTCCCTTTTCTTTATACATATGTAAAAGTAGTTTTATTGCTTTGTTATTACTTTTTTTAACTTCATAAAGCTCCTGTTTCTGTTGATTTAATACAGTATGAAACATATATGGTGGCCAGTTTTTAGGGTTCCCCTCCTCTGTTCCTTTCTCCTACTTTCCCTAGGCTTTTTCTTTTATCTGTTGTTCCCTGTCTGGCAAAGCTTTGTCTACTGATTTCTCTTACATCAGAAGAGCCCTGTCCTAAGAATTCGAAAGGGCACCGGTAGCTTTCCTACCAGCAAGATTGCCTGGCTCCTTAAGGCCTGTCAGCTACTCCCCTATTAGAGGACTCCGCTGAACTCCTGGGTTTGCCTGCCCATCATTCTATCAGGGCCTGAAGGGCCTCTTCAGACTCTCTCATTCTCAAGTTAGTGACTCATACATCACTCTCCTCAGTCTTATCTCATAGGTGCTGAGTGATAGCTGGTAGTAATTTTGAGCTTTTAGACCTCACTCTTCCTCCTCTCCCTCATCTCCGTCTCTCTTTCTTTCTCTTTTTCTTGTGTCGGAAGATCAAACATAAGACTTTCTGCAAGTTAAGCAAGTACTCTACCACTGCGATAACCCCCCAGACCTCTTTTTGCTTGTTTGGTTTTGCTAGGTACTCTCTCTTGACTTTATGTGAAGATTCAGAGACCCAAACACACTTTTGCTGCCATACTGCCCAGGTCTTAATTTATAGTTTTAAAAAGCAGGAATGACTATTCGATTTACCATAAAGTAGGTTTGTAAAAGGAAGAAAACATAACCAAAAGAGTAAGTTTGGGTTTTTGTCTGGATGCTTGAGATCTGATTTTCATGCCAATCCATGAATTTTAATGCTTTAAAAACTATCCTAGGAGATCACAGGTGTGGACTCAATTTTAAAAAATTGAGCAAGTTTTCATTATGTGATGATATTTGCAATTGATCCCCCAGGTCTCTCTGTTGTCTCAACTCTGTTTTCCACCTTAAACCTCAGTGGATGGATGTGGTACAGCACTCAGGATGCTAAGCCTGATACCTAATGATCTGAATCTGATGGACCATGGCCAAGGAACTGCCAAGCGGGCGTGTCCTGTGGCCAGTGTTTGCATTCCTCTGCTGCATTTCAGCAAGGGTCAAAGTTTTCTTGAATGGAAAACCTTCTGTAACTCTGTATATATGCAGACAAAGTAAATTATCTACTTTATTAAAAGGAAAAAACTAATTTCTTTTTACATTTATTTATATGTGTGGGGGGCTGGTATGTGTGGGAATGCATGCAACGGCATACGTACAGAGGTCAGAGGATAATTTGCAAGAATCGGGTCTTTCCTTTCATCAGCTGGGGCCAAGTTTCTCAATCAGGTCATGAGGCTTGGTGGCAAGGGCCTTTACCTGCTAAGCCATCTTAGTGGCTTGGGTAAAATCAAGTCATGGGAAATAAGGTCTTGCTACTTGTTCCATTGCTGCGTTACCTCTAGGAGGCACAGAAGGGCAGAACTGAGATAAAAGCACCTTCCTTATTTCCAAATAATGACTTCTTTGAAAAATTTAAGGTGTTATTTACAGTCTCCAAATGAACTATTTCTAATACGTAGAGAATTAATGCTATTTTCAATAGCTTTGTGTGGGTAAATCACATTAATCCTTTCTGACAGATCTTTATAGTTGGACATTGGCTTCCATGATTCAAGATGTCACCTATTGTGCCTGAGAGTTTCCAAGCTGTGACCCTTTCTGGGTGACAGTACATGATATGTCTTATCTTTTATGTGTGTGAATCCACCCATATTGCTGGCCATCCAGCTGGGACACGGAATGCTGTTCAATAAGGAACTAAGTTATTATGCCATCAAACAGGAACAAGAAAAAATTTTTTTTGATTCTGTTTTTATGTAAATACCATCGTGAGGACAACCAAATCTTGATAATTAAGGATAATGTTCATTTTCACCATTTTGACCAGATTCTTTAGGCTGGAAGCCAGAGACTGATGTGAGGTGGTCACCCTAGACATGTAATAGAGCCACACAGATACACACATTTAGGCCTAGATCTCAATTTAAAAAGACTTTTTTTCATTTTATTTATTTTTATTTTATGTGTATGAATGTATTGCTTGTACGTGTAAGTGTACCTGTGTCATGCAATGCCTGAGGAGGACAGAAGAGGCTGTCAGATCCCCTGGAACTGGAGTTACGGACAGTTGTTAGCTGTCACGTAGGTGCTGGGATTCAAACGTGGGTCTTCTGCAAGAAAAACCAGTGCTCTTAACTGCAGAGCCATCTTTCAGCCTAGATCAGCATATAACAAGTGTCTTCTATTTACTACCATGAAAGCAGACCCTATAATTTACTGAAAATCAGAATCCAAGCTGGAGCTGCAATCATTGTTTCAAAAGAAATGGCAGGGAATGGAGCTCGGTTGGCGGAGTGCTTGTCTCTGCACAAAGCACACATGAATCCCTGGGTTTGTTTCTTAGCCCTTCATAAACCAGATGTGGAACCACATGGCTATAATCCCAGCACTCTCAACAAGAAAGGTGGAGGCAGGAAGATCAGCAGTTAAAGGCTATCCTATATATAGCCAGTTGGAGGCCAGCCTGGGATACATGTAACCTTATCTCCAATTAAAAATATAAAGTTTTACAATAGGGATGTAGCTAGTAGGTAGAGTGTTTGCCTAGCATGGGAGACGGCCAAGCTTCAATTCCCCACCACTGAATAAACCAGGCATGTTGGCACATGCCTAGAACGTTAGCACTTGGGAAGCTGAGGCATGTGGGCTGCAGGAAGTTCAAGGCCACCTTTTGAGCACTGTATAAGACCCTCTTTCAAAAATAAATACATAACAATCCTGAGCCCTTCCATCTTGAGACCACACCCACAAGAACATCCCTGAACACAAGGCACCTCTAAAATGATATCACCTCCCTCCATCGTTGCCTGCTTCAGTCAGGGTGCTTAGAAGCATATCAGAATCAAGTGGCCAATTCATAGCAAGCCCTAAATACAAGTCAACCAACAGGTTTCTGTCCTGCACATACAACTTTCCAGATGATTCTGGTTTGATCTCATCTAGGCCTTTCAATAATACTTCTGCATTCTAACTTCTGCAAGAGTCACAAAGTCCATACTCTTCTCCAGTGTCTGCTTCCTGCCATGTTTGCTCTTCCCCTATGAGTAAATAAGGCATGCCAAGGCACCACGATGAAGAGGTCACTTCATTTCCCTTTGTAGAGCCAAATCTCTTGTGCTCCCTGTAATTACCAATCAATTTTACATAAATAGCAAAATTAAGTCCCATTATTCTCATTTACCACAAAATTAGAGGAATTAATTAAACATGGAAAAGGGGCCAATGCCTGCCAAATCACCACTTCCAGTAGATGGAAATAAATTCAGGAATCACATGTAGGAAGAAAAATGCAACACAGAATCCAGAAACTGAAGGGGTGTAACTGGAAGTGTTCTGAGGGAGCAACCATCTCACTCACAGATCCAGTGCTCCTGTCTTGCGGAGAGGGCAAGGGAAACATACTCCTCCCTTCAGACATCAGATGGCATCATAATCTTTATGATGCCCCTTTCTAGAATTTCAGATAGGTATAGCCCATGTTTGTTCTGTTTCTCAACAACTTATTGGATTGGGGGATATCTCAGTCATTGGAGTATGCCCTTGTAAGTATGAAGACCTGAATTCAAGTTCCAGAACCTACAGAGAGAAAGCCCGATGATCTGCACTTGTAGTCCCGGAGCTGGGGAGTGGAGACAGGTGGATCCCTGGGGCTTACTGGCCAGCCAGTGTAGCCTAATCAGGGAACTCCATGCCGGTGAGAGACCCTGTCTCAAAAACAATTTAGTGTCTGAAGAACAGCAACTGAGGTTGACCTCTGGACTCCACACACATATATACACACACACATGTACACCTGAATACATATGAATGCACACATACAAACTATAAACCCTGAAGAGAAGGCAAACTTGAGCTGTGCTTTGGAACCAGGATCTGTCAAAGGAATTTCTGTTACTGTTGCTAATGAGTCCAGCCAAGCTCCAGAAATCAAACCACAGGAACATCTTTGCTTCTCTGTGAAGGGTCATGGGGTTCCTTAGACCAAACTCAATAAATGGGAAGCAGATGGGGAAGAGGAATTAAGGATCTGTGTTTAAACTTGTATAATTTGGGCCTTGTGTTCAATCATGCTCAGATCTATTATAAAGTTAAGAAACTGTAAGCAAAGTGATGAAATCATTTCACAATCCAAAAAGATTAAGGAAGATTGTCTGAAAGTCCCTTGTAATGACTGATTTATTACAGAACAATGCAGGATCCACTATTCCTTAAAGAAGTCCACCAATATAGTACCCTTTTTAAATGTTTGGGTTACAGTAAAAAGATCTTCCTATCTTCCTTGATGAGATTTTTGTCGCTTGTGTAAATTTGACTTACACTGAATGTTTGTCTTGGGAACCCTGAATTATGTTACCTCACGTTGTTCCTGTTAAGCACACAAGCATACACCCAGTATTTTGCTGTGAAAATGGCTCCTTCTGGCAAAGTGAAAGCAATTGGAACTGGTTAATTAGCTGCCTTCTGTAAATATGCCATGATTATTCTCATTCTGTGCTGGAATTATATTTACAAAGGGACAGATAGCAATAATTATTTTGGGTTATAGTTAGTCAGTATTAGTTAATGTCTGATCATAATTGATAGGAAATTTAGAGAAGTGTAGTTTATGGGTACAGGGTAAATGAACATCTGTCAGAACCTAAATTTGACCTGTGTTTTCGAGCAGAAGTTGGGAATTCAGTGCCAAAGAAAAGCAACAAGTTTGTCTCCTGAAACCCTCCCAGTAGGGCATTAGTGTAACCTACATTGTCCACTTCCGAATGGCCACATTTCCTGTTTCCCATTGTGGGTGTTTGCTCCCAAGTCAATTCTGGGGGAATCTGTGCTTCTGTGCTACTTGGGTTTCTTTCTATTCAATAGCATTAAAGTGCATCAAGCTGCCGGGCATGCTGGCACACGCCTTTAATCCCAGCACTTGGGAGGCAGAGGCAGGCAGATCTTTGTGAGTTCAAGGCCAGCCTGGTCTACATAGTGAGTTCAGGACAGCTGGGGCTACAGAGAGACCCTGTCTAAAAAAAAAAAAAAAAAAAAAAAAAAAAAAAAAAAAAAAAAAAAAAAAGCATCAAGCAAAGGCACTGTCAATCAAAAGTCAGCCAGAGCCAACGGGAGAGGGAGAAGAAAGAGGAGAAAAAGGCCAAAGCCTCCAGTTACCAAACAGTCAATGCTTTCTAAAGTCATTTCTAAAGTGTGAATAAGCTAGGCATTTGAAGACTTTCATCAGACTGTTAAAAAAGTTAATTATGTTTTGTGGGCACATGTGTTCATAGGGGGTGGGTGCATGTGCATGTATATGCATGTGGAAGTCAAAACACAGGCTTCCAGTTTTGTTTCTCAAGAGTACCAGCCACCTTTTTATGTTTGTGTTGGGGCCTCTCACTGATCTAGAACTCACCTACTAAGATAGACTGTCTGGCCAGGGACTCCCATGGATCCACCTGTCGCTGCCTCCTCAGCTCTGAGATTACAAGTATATTCTATAATACCCACCTCTCCTTTACGTGGGTCCTGGAGATCAAACTCAGGTTCTTATACATGCAAGGCAAGCACTTTACCAATAGCTATCCCTTTAGCCCCAAGAGTTAACTCAGGTTTTAAAGTTTTATTTTTAAGATTGTTAACACAGTCATTGGCATAGGCAAATATGACTCAGAAAGGATCTATTATCACTCTTGGTAGATATGCAGGGGAACAGGTCATTTGGACAGGACAGGACAGGACAGGACAGATGCTGGATAACTACACCCATCACCCTCTCCCTCATCAATTCTATAGTTTGGAAAGACAGAGCAAAAATATAAAGTGGATTAAGGACACAGGTTTAAGGTGAGACATCTCTGGATAGTTGCTCAGGTTCCACAGATCCTATGAGACTTGAAAAGCTCATTTACCTACTTGAAAGAGGCTCCTAGAGCCTGACGGTTGGAAAGGGCAAGTGAGATGGTCCTCTGCACCAGCCGGGCTCAATGAAGGCCTTAGTAATGGGGGCAGCTACAACCTTCTGCTGTTATTTCTACTCTGTTGCCATCTCCTAAGGACTCTTGAAATCCATCCACATACATAGCAGTCCTTTGTTTTGTGTCTGGAGGCAAATTAGCATTTGGGATGGGGAAAATGTCAGAGAAGGAAGGAGAGAGTGTTGGCATGTCTTTCACCTGACCTGACGCCATGAGCTGAATTAGAGACTGTGGCAGAGGGAGAATAGACTGAATTCTTTTATTATTTGTTTTATTTTGATTTATTTGTGTATTCGCTCACATGCAAGGATTGGCAACACTGTAGTTTCCCTGTAGAATCACAGTTCCTGAGATAAGTGTAGAGGCCCTGGCATTGTCTCTAACAGAACTTTAAATTCAAGCAGTAAAATATGGCTGGCATTGCAAAGAGAGCGTCTTCTTATCATTACATGGTACCAGATGCTCTTGATCATCTCTGTGATGGGATCCTGGGATCTTCAGAGAGGGCCCTGTAGGGTTCCCAGGGAGAGCCCCAAATGGCTGTGAGCCTCCCTTACCACCCCAAGTCTTGCCCTTCAGTCAACATGGGGAAATGGAACGAGGAGGCAAGTAAGTAATTCCAGATTCCAGATTCATCCGGGGCAGGAGTCAGGCACCATTGGGGAAGTATCTGGGTGGTGAGTTTCTAACTAAGGAGCAGAGCGATGAAAGAATTTAATCATTTACTCTATAGCACGCCTTTATGTCCCCATCACAGCATCAAGAGACCTAAGAATGCTGGAGTTTACAGACTTTGTAATAAAGTAAGATAAAGTCATAAAACAAAGAGGCAGAATTTTGTAGATGCCTTCCACCAGGGAAGCCTCGTGCTGTCTTAGCATTCTGCCCCCATCCACCTTCACACAGAATGCCACCATCACACCACCCAGTCCACCAAAGTCCTCCAGTCAGAACTGCCATGGCTGACCAGCTCAAAACACCTGGTCTTTCACTCAGCCCCAGAGCCACCCTCTGGGGCACTGGAACGCCAGGTCTGGGGAAACCAGAGGCAAATATGAAATGCAGTTTTGGTAGGGTTTTGGTTTGGGGGTACCTTTGCTTGCTTTATATCACAGAAGTAGATCTTGTCTCTAAATTCTTTTTCTCTTGGACAGTTTTTAAAATAATTTGAAAACTACAAAAATGGTACGACAGAGCAATATGGGGACGAGTATGTTCATTTCACAAATTAACTCATTTCTAAAATTTAGTTCTCATTCGTTAAGTATTAGTATGTTTTTTTATGGGCCATTTGAAAGTAGGTTACATCCTTTTGACCTTTTGACACATCAAACTTTACACTCAAGCATAAAGACATTCCATTATGTATCCGTGGCAGAGTTGATCCCTTCAGGAAACTCAACCTTGCTATATTATTTTTGTTTAATCTGTGGTGCATTGTTCTAATAATGCTCTGTGATCATTTTCCTCCCTTCTAACAAAGACTCCAGTTTATGAAAACTTCTTGCATTTTGTCTTCATGTGTGGATTGGTGTTTGTAAGACTTCTGCTTTCTGTTTATTTTCTAAAATCTTGACCCACAGGAAGTGACTGGAGCCCTTATCTGGGCATGTGATGGTAAGTTCCATGTGTCGGGCATTTATACCCATTCATCATGGAGACACATCACTGGTGTAACTGCAGTCTTCCCAGCCCTTGTGCCGGCAGCTTCCTGTCTAAGGATGCTAGATGGCTTCATATCAGATAGGCCCTCCTGTCTATCTACTTCAGATACAGCAGCTTCACAACATTAAGTTTCTAGAGATGGAGGGAAGGTCAGGTTAATAAATGAGGAGATAAAAAACATCAGTTTTCCCTAGCTGTTTGAACGAGATTCTGAAGACCTCTCCCCGTCAGTCCCCTAATCCACTACCGCTTCTACAAAGACCTCAATCCAGACTTCTGCTTTTGAGCTTTGATAGTGGGGCTGTTATGTTCATGAAAGATTTGTAGCAAAAGAAGAAGGTTCTGGTTCCTGGAGCCTAAAGTAGCCCGAGGACAGGGAGGTAGGACAGCAGGTCCAACAGACTGAACCTCAGTCCTATCTTGAGGTTAGCCCTGCTTCTCCCTTCAAGAATCACCTTGACAGGACCATGTTGACACTTTGGAGGCTTCCCAGCTTTGCAGATCTTTACAGCCCACAGCCAGCCTGGGTATCAGTCTTATTGGAACAGCTGAGTACAGACACAAGTGGAAACCCAAGATGTCAGAGCTCAACCCAAATGGGAAATGATGGGGCAGGTCCCCCAAGCTGCCACAGGCAAATGAAAATAAACTCGTGGGCCTGGGTAAGGGTATGGAATGTGGGGGTTGGGGTGGTGCTCAAGACACAAGGTAGTGGGCTCTTGCCACAGTGGCATGTGTGCTCAGTAACATTCTTGGGGACACACACTGGGAGCATTCTTCCAGCTCTGCTGACTAAGCAGACAGCAGCCTGCCTCAGGCTTCCTTTGGCTCCAGGACACACCTTGGAAGTTGCCATTCTCCAGGCTGGTAATAGGCATTGGATGGCAGGTCCTCACCAGGTAGGCAACCCCTGAAACAGGAGGGAGACCTCCACAGATAGGTTGACTTCTGGGCATAAAATTTTCTTAGACAGAAAAGGACTTGTCTGCTTTAGTTGGAAATTGAAAGTTTTAGGAACTAGAATGCAGGCCATGGGTGAATGGTGACTGTGGGAACAGGGATGCTGGGTGAATGGTGACTGTGGGAACAGGGATGCTGGATGAACCGTGACTGGAGGAACAGGGATGCTGGGTGAATGGTGACTGTGGGAACAGAGATGCTGGGTGAACGGTGACTGTGGGAACAGGGATGCTGGGTGAACGGTGACTGGGGGAACAGGGATGCTGGGTGAACGGTAACTGGGGGAACAGGGATGCTGGGTGAATGGTGACTGTGGGAACAGAGATGCTGGGTGAACGGTGACTGTGGGAACAGGGATGCTGGGTGAACGGTGACTGTGGGAACAGGGATGCTGGATGAACGGTGACTGGAGGAACAGGGATGCTGGGTGAACGGTGACTGTGGGAACAGAGATGCTGGGTGAACGGTGACTGTGGGAACAGGGATGCTGGGTGAACGGTGACTGTGGGAACAGGGATGCTGGGTGGGTGAACGGTGACTGGGGGAACAGGGATGCTGGGTGAACGGTGACTGGGGGAACAGGGATGCTGGGTGAATGGTGACTGGGGGAACAGGGATGCTGGGTGAACGGTGACTGGGGGAACACAGGGATGCTGGGTAAATGGTGACTGGAGGAACAGGGATGCTGGGTGAATGGTTTGAGGAACACGGATGCTGGGTGAATCGTTTGGGGAACAGGGATGCTGGCAATAGCCTCATGTATAGAGGCAACAGGATTCCTGACAAGGCTCCTGTCACTACCACTTGGATTGTTAAGAGATGGCAGTCTTCATCAAATAGAAATTCTCAGTAGGCTTGAAAATAAACCCATTTGACAAAAACCCATCTTATATGTCCAAGAGGTGTTTCCAAAATTCAAACATCTGGGGCTGGGGGTTGACTCAGTTGGTAGAGTGCTGACCTAGAATGCATGAGGTCCTGGGTTTTATTCCCAGCACTGCATAAACTAGGCATTGTGGTAGGTGCCTGTAATCGTAAGTCATAGGAGGTAGAGGCAGAAGGACCAGGAGTTCAAGGGTCATCCTTGGAAGTCATAGGAGGTAGAGGCAGAGGATTGGGAGTTCAAGGGTTATCCTTGGCTACACATCAAGTTCAAGTTTAGAGTGATTCGCATGAGACCTTGTCTCAAAAACAAAACAAGAATGAAAATTCCAACTATAAAGCCTAAAGTTTTAAAAGAAATTTCAATAGTACCTGCAAAACTGCACACATCTCTTCCAAATGTGGAGCCCCAAATTTCATGTGTGAAAATCCAGTGTCCATGAGATGAGAGGGACTGAAGATGAGAGAGGGAAAACAAGAGGAACCCCTCTCTAAAGCTTCAGAAAACGCTAGAGCTGGCTATGAAGCCCGTGATGCGAGCAAAACACAAAACCTGTTTCTTCTGAGACAGAACAGAGACACATTCAGAAAGAGATGCAGAGCGACTCTGGGGAGACCACTGTCTTACATGCCCGTTTGCTCTGCCGAATAATGGAAGCCCTCTAATAATGCAGAACTATGAGGTTATCTTGGGATAGCGAGCGTGTTCCTGACATCACTCTGGACCAACCAATTGAGACTGCAGTTTTAGCTTGGTGGCAGCATGGGTGTGAGCTCAGAGGCAAAACTCATTTTAAACTCCCAGAGGCAGAGAACAGAACATCCAGAAAATGTCCTAACAAGTTAAATCTTGGGCTAATGAAGATGCCCTATAAAATCAAGGAACAGACAGAGACAAATTCAGTCAAGCATCAAAGCAAGAGGGGCCATAAGTTAACAAAGCAAGAGGGACCATTAACTTGTGGCTGATGTTGCTAAGATCAGCTCTGGAGTTAACTGCTTCTTGGTGGCTGTGTGACCTCTGAAACATTACTAAACCTCACTGGGCCTCATTTTTCTTACCAGTGACATGATTAGGCAGACCTCCTGCCCACTAATTCTCTTAGGAGATTTTATTTATTTAGTTTTCTATTTTTATTATGTGTATGGTGTGCCTATGTGTATGCATGTTTTGCATGTGTGTGAGTGTACCTGTGTGTGGGTGCATGTGGAGGCCCAAAGGTGATGTCAGGAATCATCATCCATGGCTCTTCCATCTTACTCAGTGAGGCATGGTCTCACAATCAAACCTAGAGCTCACTGGTATGGACTGTGTTGACAGCCAGCTTGCTCTGGGAATCTCCTGTCTGTCTTCTGAAGATGCTGGAGTTAAAGGCAGGATGCCATAACTACCCACCATTTACACAGGTTCTGGATTCAAACTCGAGTTCTTATGTTTGTGTGGCAAGCACCTTAACTACGGAGCCATCTCCCCAACCCCTCAGTTGTTGGCTTTTAAAGCTCCTTTCAGAATAGTGTGTAATGAACAGCAAGGACTGCTGGCATTGCTGTTCTTTATTTAGTATGCAGTCTATCTTGTGTTAAATTTACTTCTACCAGCTAACCAGGGCTTCAGAAAATAATAGCAGAATTAACAGCTAAATGGGGTGGGTGGCCATGTTTTGAGATGATAACGTTTGCATGAGTTAACTCTTACAAGCTCTTACCCCAGAGCTCACTTTTGGAGCACTGATTTAGTTTCAAGGTTTGTCAGCACAACCACTGTGTATTACTGTATTGTGTTTCTGTTCGCAGGCTTAAACATAACAGCACATGTAAAACTCTGTTATTTCTATTACACTCATTATCAAAATCATTATAACAATAATGGTATAGTCCCACAATCAAGGGTCGAATAATTCAATTTAAAATCTGCCAGTCAGACACAATGCATATTTCATTTTGTGTCTACAAAAAAACAAAGTTTTTAAGCTCTCTCCGCTTGTAGTCTCTAAGCTATTTTAACCTCTACTTTTTATATTTCTGGCAAAACAGGCGATTTGTCATCCAGATTTTCAGTGTTGAAAACATGTTGAGAACTCTACCTGGAACACGGGAAACTGCGCCATCTGCTGGCCCCAGGGGAGAATTGCTTGGGGAAGCTGCTCACAGCTGGGAAGGTAGAGTCGCTGGGCTTTAAGAACCATCTGTCTGCCCCGTAGTTTTAAATCCAAGGCACATGGATGATCCGGCCACAGTTGGAGTCTCCAGAGGGTCACAGCTTGAATCTCACTGCCAGGTTTCTTCTCACGTACTGGTCTCTGGGGACATCGCCTGCCTTTTCAACTCTAGGAGCAGGTGTTAATTCAGCAGGGAGCCTGGAGGACCTGGTCACTAGGTTACTTGATAGTTTTTCCTTTTCCTGGCTAGGGGCTCATCAGAGCCTCCTGTTCTGGCCTGCCCTTGGTCTCAGGCCATCACTGGCTCCAGGGCTCCCTGCTGTTCCCTTTCCTCTCCTTAGGTTTTCAGTCCTGTGTGACTACAGCCCACAGGAAAAACCACAGCACTGGGTGAAAAGCCATGCTGTCTATCACACCACAGGACTCCACTTCTGTTAGGCAAGGACAACTCAAGCTATGCTGTCATTCTAAATGATTTTCATACAGAGAAGGCTTCATACACAATAGAAAGTTCCAGGCACTAGGGAAGAGGTTTCTTTCAAAGACAATTTCTGAGCCCCACACACTATCTGCTGCCTGCTGTCACATGTGTCTTCATTTGTTGACACATTTAACCCTGCCAACAGATTCCTGAAGATACTGTTTCCATCCTTATTTTACAGGTGAGGATATGGAGGCAAGGGAAGTTTAAGCAGCTCGTACAATGATTCACAGCTAGTTAATGCTGGAGCTGAGGTGTGAACTCAGGCTGCCTAGCTCCAGAGTCCATGCTTCCAGACTGTGTTAGACTCAGGTACCTAATTAACACCGAGATCAGATTGATGCCACAGAATGGAGAGACCATTGACGGGATGAAGCCATGTGACTCTAGAAGAAACAGCTTTGAAAAGCTCTCCTCTCCCAGATGGAGAGATCAAGAATCAGCAATGACTGGTGGGAAAGAAACGGGTTCTGGGAACAAGAAGACTAAGGAACCCTTGAAGCATTAAGGCTGAACTACTACAATCACAGCAGAACATGGAGAAAATAAAGAGCAATGGTATGACAAAGGGACAGAAGTCTCACATGTGTCTTCACAAAGTCTTAAGTTTCAATATACGCAGCACAACCACATACCCATGTAGTCAAGTGGAGGTAAGGCAGTGGCTGCTAAGAAATAGCATGCAGGTTCAATTGCCAGACCAGGTGGTTGACATTAAATCACTGCTCACCACAGGAGGGCTGGAAGAACCCCTGGCATGCCCTTGGGTGCTATGAATGGCTCATGACCTAGCATGCATGAGGCCCGAGGTTCAATCCCTGGCAGTGGGTAAAACTGAGTGTGGTGGCACACATCTCTGATGGCAGCAGTTGGAGGAAGATGCAGAAGGAGCAGAAGTTCAATGTTATCCTCAGCTCTGCAGCAAACTTGAGGACAGCGCTACATGAGACCTTGTCAAATAATAAATACTAAAAAGAAAATTTAAATACAGTTAAGATGAGGAGGAACCCAATAGAGAGATGTTTTTGGAAGCCCTTGTCGAGAAATTCCACTGGACTCATATGAACATTTGAAAATTGCCCTGTTCTGACTTTTTCTAGTTCCCTGGCTAGAACTCGTAATGCTAATTACTCTTACTTTTACTTCTCCTTCACATCTCCTATTCATGATTCAAGGACTTGCTTTTCCCTGCAGAGACAAGAGTTATGCAATTTGGGAGTCATTTAGATAGACCCACTGAACAGGTACTCCAATTGCTTCACCCTGCGTCCCTGTTCAGCATGGAAGAAGCCAGAGTGGTCTGCATCCCAATTCCCTATTGGCAATTTGGGTAACCCCTTCAGAGGATGGTGTGATAAGAATACGAGGTAGAAATTGGCCAGGCAGTTAGGGTAAAAAGACCCCAAAGAAAAGTGGCCAGTTTCTTGGCTAAAAGTCAAAATGTCCTTGGGCCTCTTAGCAACACTCTGTTCCAAAGGCCAAAAATGTCAAAAGTATTTGGGAGTTTATATCTAATCCTTAAAAGACTTTAGGGTCACCTCTTCAGAGGGGGTAATGTCAGAGCACCTAAAAACCCCATAAAAATAAATCAATCAATCAAAGAAGAAGAAAGAGTACATGAAGTTATCAGAAAAAAGTGATGGGGAGATATGGGAGGAGTTGGAAGGGAGGGAATGGGCATGGATTTGATCAAAACACCTTATATGCATGTATGAAATTCTCAGTAAATTATTAAAATGATTCACATTTGGCCCTGCAGTAGGAAGAAGGCATCCTATACAGCTCAGTGCTACCCCAGGGTAGAAAGTCTGAAATGAATCACTGACTTGCAAGATGCTTGGTCAACTGACAGATTGTGACTGTCAGACTCACCTTACTTCTGAAAACAGGAATTAAAACTGCAGTAGTAAGGACAATGGATAGAATTTCCAAAAACAGCCATCTTGGTGTGCCTTGCTGGGAGGGAGGGTAGGTGGCCAAGAGCTGAGCCCTGTGTCCCCCTATGGCGTCTGCAGTCCCCAGGTGCCTCTTCCAGGACTGCCATGGGTTGGGAGGACCATCAGCTTTCCCACCTGGGATGGAGCAAAGGCTGCTTTAGATTTTGCTTTGCCCTTGACTTCCTGGTCTTCATGAACAGTAAATCCAAAACTGACTCCTGAGAGATGGTCCTGTTTGGACTTGAGGCAAAGAAACAGCCAGTCCATTTTGGGGAAGGTCTTGTCTGTCTCTAGAGAAGAAAATGTGTTGAAATGATCAATTCCAAGTCATTTCTTGTCTTTAACCCCCTTCCCATCCACTCTCATAAAATAACTAAAACTTTGCAATCCACTGTAATTTTCTCACTTCCTTAACACATGTCTCTGGCTAAAACCTTCATCACTCTGTATGTCTCCATGAACTGTCTATGGAAAGAACTCCATCAGCCTCCTCCTCCAGGTGACTAGACATTGTCTATAACACCCCTGGTCTCCACTGTGTACTGACTCAATGGCTGGTTTACCCCACTATCAAAATTTGTAACTACTCTCAAAGAATTCCTCTGGCAGTTACTCAAAAATTAGTTTCTCTGTCTCATCATTTCAGCCCACATTCATTAAATAATTCATCGCACTGCCATATACCTACTGGGGACCTCCTAAATACCAGAGAACTTACAAGATATTGTCTCCCATTCTCTCCCATTCTCTTCCATTTTCTCTCTCTCTCTCTCTCTCTCTCTCTCTCTCTCTCTCTCTCTCTCCTGAAACTCACCAAATAGGCTAGGATAGCTGGCCAGTGAACCCTCTTGATTTATCAGTTCCCCCTTCCAACACATCTCACCATGGCTGACTTTTTTATGTATGTTCTTGGGCTGCCTCTGCCTCTGGAATGCTGGGATTAAAGGCATATGCCACCACGCCCAGCCTAGAATTTACAAGATTTTCTAACTAGGGGGCTGGAGAGATGGCTCAGTGGTTAAGAGTACTGGCTGCTCTTACAAAGGACCCGGGTTTAGTTTCCAGCACCCACATGGCAGCTAATAACTGTCTGTAATTCCACTTCCAGAGGATCAGACACCCTCTTCTGGCCTCTGCAGGAATTGCATGACACAGGTACACTTACCTACATGCAGGCAAAACACTCATACACATAGAATAAAACGAATAAATAAAATATTAAAGAAAAGATTTTCTAGCTACTGGAGTTACTAAAACAGACACAATCCTGGTTCCAAGAAGTTGATGGTGGGCCAGATTAGGGGTCAGCAACCGTATCTATAAAAAGCCAATCTGCCACCTTAAGCATTCATCATCTATACATAGTGAGTACATTTAAAATTTCCTCTCCTAAGTTGAGAATTGTAATGTATTATTAATGGTATGCCCTTTGTCACACTATCAGATGCTAGATCTAATCTGTTCTACTGAGCTGTATTAGGGAATCTGTTGGGTGCCTTTCCCTCTCTACTTCTGCCCACACCTTCCCACCTCTGATAGTCACTATTCTTCTGTTAACTTTTACAAGATCATTATTAGATTCCACTTGTGTGATCATGCAGTGTTTGTCTTTCTGTGTCTCACATGTCACTTCACATAATATCCTCTAGGTCCATCCATGTTGCTGCAAATGACAAGATGTCATTCATCTCGTGGATACACAGTACTCGTGTGTGTGTGTGTGTGTGTGTGTGCCTATTTCTTTATTCACTCTTATTTAGACAGAATACTGAGCAGTGGGGTTCAGAGAGAGCATGGCCCTGCTGATACTTTGATTTTCAGATTCCTAGTCTTGGGAATGAGGCATAAATTTATCTATCTAGAAGCTGCCCAGTTTGTGGAATGTGTTATGGGAGGCCCAGAAAGCACATACCAGGTGGTAGTGGCTGGACCAGGACACACTGAACTGGTACGCAATGTACTGGTATGAGAAACTTTGTGAAAGCAGAACTCAAAGGACTTTGGGATGGTTAGATGTGGCAAAGTAGGGGCAGCAGAACTGTGGAGGTGGCTGATGCCCATGCAGTCACTAACACTGGTTGCTCACCTTTTCCAGGGCAGCAGAAGGAGAGTGTCTGACAAGGGGGTAAAGAGACAAGAAGAACAGCTCCTTTGAAAGCACGCTGCTGCCTCCTTTAGCATCACTTCAGTAAAGAAGACAGAACAACAGAAAAAGTCAATGGGGAAGAACACAAAGGAAAAAGTAAGACTCCGGGATCAGTCTAGAAAAATCTCTGTGGAGAGAGGCAGCAGGATTATATTCCGGAACACCTAGGTGGCAGCATGGGTGGGAAGGGAATGAAGGACATTTGAGTTGGGGCATAAATAAGGCTAAGAAATGGGAAGGGCACTAGGTAGAGAATTGGCTTCAGTTTAGGAGGCATCTGCTAATTCCAACCAAAAGAACATAGCAGGGGAATGGAAAACAGATGTACAGCTGCCTGGGGCGGGAGAAACAACCTAGGTGCAAAGGAAGTGTCCGGTCCCCACCCCCCTCGCTGCCCCTGTAGGCTCAAGCTCTGCACTAGTTTGCCCAAACCAGGCTAAGACAGGGGTAGCCCTTCACAGCAACGTGTTAGCTTTGCCTTCTTTAGAGAATCACGCCATAGAGGAATGAAAAGGTTGGATGTTATTTTAATTGAATTTGTTTTCAATTTATTTTCAGCTGTCTAGGGAAAAGCCTGTTACACTCACATCATTTGATTCCTTTTTTACTTTGTGTCCATTATCCTCATAATGAGCTTTTAACGCATTAACGCAGCCCTGTTTGTTGCAGTGATTCACAATGGTCAAATCAATACAGCAAATGCATCACAACGCAACAGACCAAGGCACTGACCCACAGAATAAATGGAAAGCCTGGGTTCCACACGTCCTTAAAAGAGATTGTATTCTAGTGCCAAAGCCACAGGTTCAGGATGACTGTGCAGAAATTCTTTTATTATCCAAACTTCAGTTCCCAAGTGTCCATCAAACCATCAGAGCCGATGGTGGGGAGGGGAGGGGCTTCTTCCACCTGCCTGCACTCTGCCTCCATCTGCAACCCTATCCAGCAGCGTGTTGGGGCTTGGAGCCCTGCCTTCCTACAAGAATCTTTGTCATGGCAAGAAAAGAATCAAAAATGAACTTACAAATTTTTTTTTTTTAAGTTTCAAAGGAAGGGAAGAAGAATAGGAAACCCTGACCTGCACCTATGATATGTGACTGTTTAGTATCTACATTGATGGCAAGCTGCCTTCTTGGGGTTACAGATGACAACACAGCTTTGCAGGTTGAAACAAAGGAACTTCTTTGTGAGAGTGAAACATGCTCCGAGTCCAACAAGGAGAAAGAATGGCATTGGCGTACACCCCATGATGGTGGCTGGGAAAGGGCAAGGCCTTGAGATTTAGTGAATCCAGAGCTTGACCCTGGCTGACCTGCCCTAGCCCATTTTTCTAGTGCTATAATTGAATACCACAGTCTGGATATTTTATAAAGAGCAAAGGTTTATTACACGCACATTTCTGGAGGCTGGGGCTTGGGGGGATACCAGGTGAAGGCATTCTTGTTGATGGGGACTTTCTGTTGAGTGCTCATGTGGAATGGAGAATCTAGTGGTGATATGACTCTCATGGATACAAGAGACAGCCAGCTTTTATGACCACAAACTCATTCTAGATAGCCCATTAATCAAGTCATATAAATAGATTAATGTTCATGAGGGCAGGACCCTTTAAAGGCATCTGTGAAAGTTCCCACCAAGTCCCACCCCTTAACTATTTATTATGAGGATTAAGTTTCAAAATGAGTTTTGGTGGAGACATTCAAACTACAGCAATCCCTCTGCCAGGGTCTGAGCCTCAGCCAGTTCAATCAGTGACTGATGGCACTCGCTGCATATCAAAAGTTCAATCTAAGAAGTATTCTTTGCTTCAAAAGTTTCGTGAATCCCTACATAGCCAGCTTCTCTCTCTAAGACACTAAAGTGCATTTGTTTTGCTTTACAGGGTGTTCAGCAGAAAAGAACTCTTTATAGTTTTAACTTGGTGTTTTCCATACTTGTTTACTAAAACAGAATGTGTGTGTGTGTGTTGTGTGTGTGTCTGTGTGTGTGTCTGTGTGTGTGTGTCTGTGTCTGTGTGTGAGTTGGTAACCTGGATTGTGAGTGTGGAGGACAGAAGACAATGTCATCTGTTGCACCTCAAATGCCATTTCTACTGTATTATTATTATGCTATGTTATGTTATTTATTTACTCCCCATAGCCCCAGCTGGTTTGGAATATACTATGTAGACCAGGCTGGTCTTGACCTCACAGAAATCTGCCTGCCTCTGCTACCTAGTGCTGGGATTAAAGGTGTGCAAGGTGTGTGCCACCATACCCAGCCTCCTGTTTCATTTTTTGAGATAGAGTCTCTCACTGGCTAGACTGGCTGACCAGCTCTCCCACAGGTACCCCAAAGAAGCTAGACTGGCTGACCAGCTCTCCCACAGGTACCCCAAAGAAGCTATGCATGCTACCTCAGAGAAACACACACACACACACACACACACACACACGCACACGCGCACGCACACACACACACACGTACACGCGCACACACACACACACACACACACACACACACAGAGGTGCCCCATACATAGAAGTTATCCACTCGGTCAGAGGATGGCTTCCCCAATGGATACATGGAACCCCACAGACAACCTGATTTGGTTTTGTCTAAAAGGTATTGCTTCATGGCTCATAAATGGCAAGTGTTTGTCTGGGTCTTAACTAAGTGACTCCTGTCCTGTCTCCTGCCCTTTACTGCCATTAGTCCATTACAGTATGCACAGGCTATCCTGAGAATGGACGTGTCTGGGTCTGGCAAGCTCAAGCACTCAGATAACTGGACTCCGGTTGTCTTTTCTCTATTTCTTATTTCTTTCTACACATTGGTTTTGTTCTCCCAAATGGCTCTATTTAAAAATAAATCTGAGGGAAAAACCCCAATTGGACGAGTCTTAGCTTGGGCCTACTATGGTTGTGCAACTGACACCTTCTGCTTGTTTGTAAGTGGGTTCCTCCAATAGTTCCTCCAACTGTATTTGAAACCACATCAGTAGAGTGCAGAAAAAAGGGTCCCTAAAGGAACAAGAGATCTGTCTTTGAAAAGAGGAGGATGAGCAGGGTGTCCCTCCATGTGCTTCATCTGCTGAAGACAGAAAAGGCAAGGTTCTGGGTTTGGAAGAACACCTAGACTCATCCCCTTCTCCTTCACACTCTGAATTCATGCAAACTGCAGGTAAGCTGTTCGGGAGGAAGCATCGCGCTCCGCTCAGTGCTCCCTTGCATTCTGTATGTAGCCAATGTCTGCTGCACCCCAGAGGAAAGTGCACAGGGCTAATTGCTTTAGCAAATCCATCACCTTATTGGTGATTCTGCACCTAATCTGCTCATTATGTTGCTTATGTCTTTTCATAAGTGGGGAGAAATTGTGTTATCACAAGAGAGATGAGCTCTCTTGTTTCCTTGAGAAATTCTTTTATGCCTAGACAAAGGGGTTTTAAGTTTATCATCCTCCCCCATGTGGCACTTCATTCTAAATGATGTATTCATCATGTGTTGATTGTGGAAATCAATTAAAGATGTTTTATTAGTGGGTTAATTCGATTAAACATTTGGTGGTCCTTCATATTTATTTAGACGTTCTGCTTAGTAATGGAATGCCACCTAACCAGCACGGTAACTTATAATCAGGTATAAACAACAGGTATGGAGAACACACTTCTCATTGTCCCTTAGAAAATCTTTAACCTAATTGCAGATCTCTCTCCCAAGCCAATCTGCCTTTCCAGCCATGCACCTATCTGTCTTTGAGTCAATCTTTCTACATACTTAACCTACCTGTCTACCAACCAATCAAGCTTTTTAAATTCAAAGTCTTGTCTGAGATGAGTCCTGTAATCACAGCTCTGTAAAAACCTATGACCAGTCAGTGTTCAAAGGTAGTCATATCACATGTTTTTTTTTTAATGCATATGCATGTATTGCTTGCATGTATGTAAGTGTGCCCATGTCATGCAATGCCCAAGGAGAACAGAAGAGGGCATTGGATCCCCTGGAACTGGAGTTACAGACAGTTGTTAGCTGCCATTTGGGTGCTGGGATTCAAACCCAGGTCTTCTGCAAGAACAACCAGTGTTCTTAACCTTGGAGCCATCTCTCCAGCCCCACCCCCTAGTTTTGTGATACCTGGGGAATTATGGAGGACCTGGGCTAGGTGTCCCCACAATGCTTCACCTAATGGCATGACCACAAATGGAGACATTCCAGTAGGCCCACAACTCAGAGGCATAAACAAACCCCAAGGATTATTCTCTAAGAGTCACTGAAATCAAGATCATTATCCCAACTGGGTTCTCTGCCCAACTAAACAACCCCAAGAAAGCACCGCAATCTCCACAGGAGGATGCAGCTGTAACCTTAACTCTCTCACCAAGCCCCTGACTGCTGTGTTTGCATATGTCTCCCATGCCACCTCTGGAATCAGATCCTGTCTATGGTGCACAGGCAGAGAGGATGACTTTTGAGTCCCTGGTGAATAATCTCTTGAAGTATTTTAATAGCTAAAATTCTGCACACCAGTGTCCACGGAACTAGCCAGAACCACAGATCCAAGCACATGCTTAGTCAGCATCCCTTCCCTGCCCATATCTCATTCTTAACCAGCGAGCCTTCCCAGTACCCAGGGTCACTTTTGTCTATTTAGAAATATTATGTCTTGATGGCTAATCAGAGAATGCAGAACTAGGAGCTGTATTCTATAACCCATGTGACTCATTTCATGTGTTGTTGAACCATCTAATTTCCAGTAGTATTGCCCCCATCCCATAAAATATCAAAAGTTGGTATCCAAAAGAGTCTATTTTAGAACAGGGTCTTTCAGTTATGTGCCTGGACATAGTTTTCTTTGACAATCAGATGAAAAACCCAAAATTCAGCAGTGAATGTTCCAGAGCCATCAACTAGGTGCCAGAATCTGATTTTCAAGGCACAAGAATGGCCGCACATCAGAAAATTCAAGTTTGGCACCATTCAGAGCAATGAAGGGGCCATCAGGGTTCTGTGTGGAAGCAGAGGACTCAACTCAGCTGGTCAGAGGCTTCCTAAAGGAGGTGACTTTACACTGAAGTTCAAAGAATGAGTAGAAGTTAGTCCAGTGTGTGGTGGGAGAGGAGGAGGTAGAGAGGAGAGAGGAGGACTGACAGCAAGGGCTGAAGCAAGTCCAAGGTCAGGCTTCCAAGCAGAAAAACAGACGGGCCAATTAAAACTAATGGTAAGAGAAGGAGGGGCAAGGTGAAGAGGACACTGCAGGAGACTGAAGAGCAACTTGGTAGGAATGCAGGGAGAGAGAATGGGAACACGGCTGGAAGGAGTTTTAAAGTCCAATCTTTCAATAATCCTCTTCAAAACATTCTAGTGGGGATGGGCGGATGGCTTACTTGGTAAAGTGCTTGCCACACAAGCATGAGGACCTGAGTTCAGATCGCCAACACCCACTTACAAAGCCAGGCACAGCAGCACCTACCTATAATCATAGTGTTTGGAAGGCAGAGGCAGGAGGACCCCTGAGGCTTAGGGGCCAGCCAGTCTGCGGGGTCCATGAGCTCTAGGTTCAGTGAGACACCCTGTGGAAAGTGATTGAAGAAGACACCTCATGCCTAACCTTTGATTCCCACATGCAAACACACACACATGCATATCTGCATGCGCGCGGGCACACACACACACACACACACACACACAAACATGCACACACATAAACATTCATAAAAAGTCTCCTAGTGAGTTTTTCTTTCTCTGGCTATATGGTGGTGTGGGTCTCTCCCTCCCCTCGAGGGCCGTTGGCCACTTATCCACGAGGACAAAGGGAGCAGAAGCGACTAACAGGGTCAGGATGGCCAGTGAGCATGACGGAAAAGACTTTCCGGCGAGTCAGATTCAGTGATACAGCTCCATTTATTCAGTGGGGGTCAGGGAAAATATAGTGTGGAGGCAGCAGCCAAAGCTTCAGCTGATAGGTGCTCATAGTATGCTTTATTTACATGTGGTAGGGGGATCCTATCATCTGCCTATAGGGCAATGCCTAATTACCATATAGAAAAAAACTGGGGGCGATTTTATTGCAGGTAACTATGCCAAAGGTCATGTTCCAAATAAGGTCAGGCATCTGTGCTTGGCGGCACTTTCCAGGTAAGTCAGGCAGAGAACAGGAGGCCCCCGCTGAGAAAGGGAGTCTTTCCATATAGCGCCGAGCCCCTTAGAGCTATCCAGACATGGTGGACTGCAACCTTAGCAGTAGGGTCCCCCAACATGGTGGTTTGAATGAGAATGCCCCGCATGGGCTCCAAGTGTATGAACATTTTGTCCCCAGTTGGTGGTGCTGGTTTGGAAGATTTAGGAGGTGTGGCCTGCTGGAGGAAGCAGGTCACTGGAAATCTGGCAAGATTTAGAGAGTTCTTAAGCCTTGCCAAATTTCCATGGAGTTGCTCTCTCCTTCCTATGTCTGCTTGAAGATGTGATCACTCAGCTTTCTGCTCCGGACATCTCTGCTGCCATTGTGAACTCTAACCCCTGGAGGTGTAAGTTCAAATAAAGTCTTCCTTATGTAAGTTGCCTTGGTCATGGTGTTTTGTTACTGCAACAGGAAAGTAATACAGGCTACCTCTGCAAGACAGACTGCAGTGCAAAAGAGGAGGACGAGGCTGGAGATAGTGCAGAGTGTGGCTGCAAGGGTAGGGGCAGGGGATGGGAGGAAACACCACTAGTGACAGGTTGGAACTGGAAAAGGGAGGAGATGGGGAGGAAGACGGGGATATAAGGGAGAAGGGGGTGATGGGGAGATGGAAAGGGGGAAGGCAGCCCCAGTGACAGCAACAGCTAAGCCATCCCCAGGTTGCTTGACTCAGTCACACAATGGTAAGTCCACACATACATATATGGAGCCCCTCCTTAACAGTGAGACCCTCAGGAGGAGCTTAGTCAAACTGTGGTGACAGTCCAAATACCCTAACAACAAAGACAGGTCACACTGCATGGCATCACCAGCTGCCCATGGCTGTACTCCACATCTTCACTCTGAGATACTGTGATTTGAATATAAAGCACACCACTTCCTGGCTCATATGGAGGCTTGGTTCTCAGTTGGAGAGGTAACTGGATCATGAAGACACTAATTTCATCAATGGGTCAATCCACTGATAAGTTAAATAGAATGGGCTATTAGGAGGTAGAGCTTGGGTGGAGGATGTAGGTCACTGGTCTATTTCCTGCTCTCTGTCTGTCCCTTTACCCCACCTTCCTTCCTGGCCGCCATTAGGTGACCAGCCTTCACCTATGTACCTCCACCACAATGTTTCTGCCTTGCCACAGGCCTATGAGCAATGGAGCCAGTTGACCACGCCCTGAAATCTCTGACACTATGAGCCAATTCCTCATTCTTCAACTTGTACTTATGGTATGTTTTGTCACAGGAAAACTCTGTCTCCAGTGGAACACTGCCTATCCCGTCCTGGGAGAGACTTCAGTGACAAACTTCACTGTCAGTCATACTGTATCAGACAAACAAGCTAGAAAGGTCATTTGAATTAAATGGGGCAGAAATGCAAGAATCTCTTGGTGAAGGGTCACTGGTAAATGACAAAACACCTCTGTAATCTACACTTAGGAGAGGTCATTAGTTACCCATTCACAACACAAACTGAAACAAAGCACTGCTTTTCCCATGGTGAGACTGTGACAACACTTTGGGCTCTTCTTTAAATGGGACAAATGTGGGGCCAGTGAGATGAATCAGCAGCTAAAAGCACTCAACGGGCAAGCTTTATGACCTGGGTTTGACCCCCCCAGAAGCCACATAAATGTGGAACTGTCTTAACAAAATTGTATTCTGATTGCTGCACACACCATGGCATGTACATGCCCACAGTCACACACACATCATGCATATACACACATACACATACACACACACACACACACACACACACACTAATAATAAAGTTAAAAAAATATGGGGAGACTAATGGAAAGTGAAAAAGCCATATGACATTATCAGACCAAAGGAATGTGATGTCATTATAGTCAACAGCCTGTTTACAGTTGAGGATTCCCACCTGCCACATGGAAGTTTCTTATCTTCTTAAATGGTCCCATTTAGAGAGTTCACGGGCTCTGACCTTTGTGCTTGTGGTCTAAGCATCAGACCCTCAGGCTTCTGCCATTTCAATTTCAAACACACAGGCCTCTGATGGCCACATGGCCACACTAGGAGTCAAGGCTCAGAAAGGGCTGCCAGGCCTGGGATTCTCCAGCTCCTAGCTCATCACTGCTGGGAAGGTCTGCCTTCTCTACTTTATCCTGCCTACTGTCTGGCATTAGGGATGGGTACCTAGTGCTTGGCCCGCATCTTAGCTTCTTAATTCTTCTCTGTGGAAAGGACCCATGGTACCTTTGTCCTGGCTTGTCATCTCATGAAATGATGACAGAAGCCAGAGGCTGGGACTTGAATCCTTCCTCTAGTTCCAAGTCCCCGTAGGTCACATAATCCCCTTTCCTCCTGGCTGATTTAGCAGTCATGGCTGCCACTGTACCTTGCTTCAGTTTTAATTTCTGTCTCCTCGTGTTCCTCTAGTGAACAATGATGCATTACAATTTCTAGGTGCCCAGGGCTACACATCCTTTCAAGATAAAATTTGTTGAAAATAAGAATTTTCTCATCAGAGGCGGATGCCAACATAACTACACACCTACGACCAAACCTGTACAATTAAAAATCAACATTTCACACACAAACCATCATCTTCATGTAAAACAAAAATTAGAGTTAGAGAAACTCAAGGAAGAAGCAAACAGAATGGAAATGGTGGCAGCAGTGGGGTTGACAGAGAGGAGACTGGGAGGCTCGACTAAGATCTACCACGGTAAGGCCTGCTTACTAAAAGCCATCCTGCAGAACGCCATTCGGTCGACCAGTTGATCTGTTAAATTAAGGAAATACCATCATGTTGGGTTCTGTGGGCTTGTGTTTGTGTAAGTAAATACTTCTAAAAGCAACCAATCACAAAATCTATGCCAAACCTCCCATTTGAGGGCATATATCATGCAATGTTTCACTCCCGGAACATGGAACTAAGACTGCAGAACTCGGCTGTGGACTTTTCTGCTAGCTGCAGTTAGCGCCCTCTGCTGGAACTCATGTACTTGTGTTATTCCCTTCCACTGAGTCTTGGGCAGGGCCTGCCTCTGATCAGAATGTAGCCAAGTGTTGGGCAGTCACTCCCATAATCATGTCCACAATGTTAACTTCTATCTCACTGGAAGATTATTTCCCTGGCTTGCAACGATGAAGCAAATTGACCTGTTTTGACTTACCCTGTGTTGAGGGCCTCATCTCAAAGAACTGAGGGTAGCCTCTGACAGTCAGCCCGTATTGAGTGACTCAGTGAGACTGAATGCTGATAAGAAATGGAGTCACCTTGAAACAGATTCTACCCCAGTCAAGCTTTCTGATGACACCTCAGCCTTGGTTGAATGGTGATTGCAGATTTGTGACAAATCCTGGATCTCTAGCTAAGCCATACCCAGATTCCTGATCTGTGTCAACTGTGAGATAATGAGTGTGTGTGTAATTTGAGCCATTGCCTATAGCAACTTAGCCAGCAGTAAAAAACTAATAAAGATCTCACAGTGTTCTTGGGAAAAGGGTACTGATAAAAGAAATTCTTCATAAAATTCATACTGATATAGGATGCTTATAAATGAGCAGCTAGTAGCCTCGCTGGCCTGTATCTACTGTGTTGTGATTACAACTACATATTTTCAGCATCTTGGTACGGCCTTGTCTGCTAGGCATAGGCTGGCATAAGCTCACTTCCTTCTGAAAAAAAAAAAATCAGTGTAGAACTTGCAAGTTGCCAATGTCCTCCATTGTTTCAAATCCTAAATCCTAACCCTTAGCCATACCATGGCCCTTCAAACCTTCACAGTACACACAAAGAATCCGGGCAATAACATTTTCCTCATCCCACAATCGTGTGCTCTAGATTAAGAAAATTTTTGAATTCTATTTCAAAAGAGAGCTGCTGCAAAGTTCAGAAACTGCAGGTCTGAACAGTACCTTAAATGCAGCATCCTCGGGATTGCATATGAGAAGGGATGCTGTATCTGTTCGTGATACTCGACAGCCAGAAAAGTCAAACAGAGTTCCAGACAAGATTAGTAACAGCTAGAGTCAAGGAATGGGGTGGGAAGCCCATGGTGGACTGACTGGGCTCCAGACCTGTTTCCATGAAGCCAAAGTGAAGCACACAGAGGAGAACTTAAGCGAGCTGATGGAAAAAGTTTTGAGACTGCAACAGCTGATGCCAGTACTTAAACGGTGGCTCACTGTGGGCCCAAGGGAGGAAAGGAGGCATACCACAAGGAGGCGAGCTGAAGAATGACATTGCAGAGGACCCAAAAGACAGAAATGTGGCCTGCAAACCAATCCGCACTA
>NW_008332584.1:0-407 GCF_000622305.1 Nannospalax galili
ATTGAGGAAGACATCAGAAGATGGAAGGGCCTCCCATGCACATGGATTGGAGGAATTAATATTGTGAAAATGACCATCCTACAAAAAGCCATTTATACATTCAATACAATGCCATTTTTCACAGAATTGGAAAAAAATATCCTAAGATTCATATGGAAACACAAAAGACCTTATATAGCCAAGGCAACCCTGAGCACTAAGAGCAATGCCAGGGGGAGTACTGTACCAGATTTCAAGCTGTATTACAGAGCTATAGTCATGAAAACAACATGGAACTGGCACAAAAATAGACCCATAGATCAATGGAACAAAATTGAAGAACCAAATGTGAGCACATGCAATTTCTGCCACCTGATATGTGACAAAGTGGCCAAGAATATTCACTGGAGGAAAGACAGCATGTTCAG
>NW_008332585.1:0-249 GCF_000622305.1 Nannospalax galili
TTACAGGAATAGACACTTATTCTGGTTATGGATTTTCCTTTCCTGCATGTATTGCTTCTGCCAAAACTACTATCCAGGGACTTAAAGAATGCCTTATGCACCTTCATGGTATTCCACACAGCATCACTTCTGACCAGGGAACTCACTTCACAGCCAAAGAAGTGCGACAGTGGGTCCATGGTCATTGAATCCACTGGCCTTACCATGTTCCCCACCATCTTGAAGCAGCTGGCTTGATAGAACAATGGA
>NW_008332586.1:0-745 GCF_000622305.1 Nannospalax galili
TCATCTGAATTGGGCCTCTGTGGGAACTCCTGAAGACAAAAGCAAGCTGGCTGCTCCAATATAAAATCAAAAGAGAGAACCAGAAGCTTAGACGAACCAGCCTTTCATGCCTCAAAAGTAAGCCACAAAGACACATAAAGTTCACAAAAAGAAGCAGACCCAAACTTGAAGGCCTGAGCCTCTTATACAAGAGGCTTGAAAAACCAAAATAACAAATCCCCACCAAATACTGATAGTCCTCTAGAGATTCGAAACTACAGAAGAAATTCACATGTCAAAATCACAGAGAAAAAATAATAACTTGAAAAACCAAAATAACAAATCCCCAGCAAATACTGATAGTCCTCTAGAGGAGTACAATGAGAAGCCCCTAGAGATAATGCAGGACATGGAACTCAAAAGAACAATTATAAACATGATAAAAGAATTCAGTGAATTTAAAGAACACACAAACAAAGAAATCAAAGAACTGAAGGAAGATAGAGATAAACTTCTGAATGAATTCAGAAAAGAGTTAGAAATATTGAAGAATATTCAGGCTGAAATGAAGAAGGAAGTGAAACACTCAGTAAGCCAATTAGAAACGACAGGAGAAAGCCTCACCAATAGGATGAACGAAATGGAAAACAGAGTATCAAGACTGGAAGATAAAGTGGGCGAACTAGACCACTCAAGCAAAGCTTATGAAAAATTAAAGAAATCACAAGAATGGAATATGCAGGAGTTGTGTGACACCATAAAAAGA
>NW_008332587.1:0-1248 GCF_000622305.1 Nannospalax galili
AATTTCAAAAGCTTCCAAAGATTCTCAGGTAAATTCCCCTCCTCCGCCTCGGCTGCTTCCAAGCCCTGAGGCTCAGCCGCCACCTGTGGAGCAACGCCCAGCTACAGAGCAGCTGTGTAGCCTTAAAAACAGTGAAAGCTGCCAGCCTAAAATTTTTCAGCCTCAGCTGTCTCAGGACCCCCAAAGCCCACCAGTAGAGGCTTTTCCTGTCAATTTGCAAATAACCAGGCAGCGTCCGCTAGCTTGGTATCCAATCCCTGCAGCAGAGCTTAAAGATTTGAGACAGTCTGTAAGGGAAGATGGACTTCATGCTCCTTGGACTAAATCCATACTACAGACATTTAATACTAACCTGCTTCCCCAAGATTGGAGAGACATCTTTAGGTCCACTCTCCCCAGTCCATTATTTGTACAATGGGAAGCATTATTTAGAGATGAGTGCCTAATGCAAGCTAAGAGAAATGACACTCATAATCAACAACTGAGGCCCAAACCAGGACAGGATCCACCACCTGTATTTATAGATTGAAATTATGACCAGCTTTTTGGTCAGGGTAACTTCTCCACAGGAATTCAGCAAGCTGCAATTCCTGCTAGTTATATAGAGCAGATTCGCTTGTGTGCCCTGCAGGCCTGGGATCACTTAACACCATTGCCCACTGGGCCTGGAGAGACCTCCTCTTTAACATTTTTAAAGCAGAAGCCAACTGAGGCTCTTCCAGACTTCATACTAAGAGTGCAGGCAAGCTTAGATAGAAAAATAACAGATCCTGCAGCCAAAACAATACTTTTGAACAGCCTTGTCTGGGAAGGGATGACCCCTGAACACAGACAAGCATGTCAGGGACTAAAGAATGAACATTATGACAAATGGATCGTGGCTACTCAAGATATAGGAACTGCCACGCACCAGGCTTCCTCCCTTGCCCAAGCCCTTGCAGTTGCAACTCAGTCCAACTCAAAATGCTTTAAATGTGGAGAAACTAGACACTAGATAAAAAATTGCCCTCAAAATAACTCAGCAGCCATTCGACCTCCTAAAACCCTCTGTCCTCTCTGTAAAAGAGGTTATCACTGGAAAAAAGATTGTAGATCTAAAAATGACAGGGATGGCAAGCCTTTGCCGCCTTTAAACTTCCTCAGGGGCAGCCCTCAGCCCCACTAACAAGAGGGAAGCCACAAACATTGTGGGTAACCAGTATTACAGAAAGTGCCCATCCAAAATTAACCATAAAAATAGACAATAAG
>NW_008332587.1:4462-7152 GCF_000622305.1 Nannospalax galili
AGACTCGGAGCCTGGATCACCTCACTCAGACTCGGAGCCTGGATCACCTCACTCAGACTCGGAGCCTGGATCACCTCACTCAGACTCGGAGCCTGGATCACCTCACTCAGACTCGGAGCCTGGATCACCTCACTCAGACTCGGAGCCTGGATCACCTCACTCAGACTCGGAGCCTGGATCACCTCACTCAGACTCGGAGCCTGGATCACCTCACTCAGACTCGGAGCCTGGATCACCTCACTCAGACTCGGAGCCTGGATCACCTCACTCAGACTGGGAGCTGGATCACCGAGACTTGGAGCCGAGCTAAGTCACTGAATAAAGGAGCTGGAGCTGAATCACTGAGATCTGAGCTGAGTCACTTGTCTTGAGCTGTAACACTAAATCCTGTGATCCAGTCTCCCCGGGGGGGCGCTATTCCTCCATCACGACTCACGGACACCCTGGCTTTCACTGTTCCTCGTACGTTTCCTGTGTGGTCCAGTGGCCAGTGGACCTCACATCCTGAGGAAGGTATATGGGTGAAATAGGGACGGGATCGACTGAGTAGACCTCAGTAGAAGAGGAGCTTTCACTGCCCAGGAGTGCGCGCTGGGACCCTGAGAGCCCAGCGCGTCCACACCTATATGTTCTGACTGATGTAATTATTTGCAGTCTTTGCTCCTTTGTTCTCATTCTCTATAAAAACTCATGCTTGTGCTTTAATAAACGAGACTTGATCAGAGCCCTGTCTTGTCTCCATTTCTCTTGTCACTTTCCTCATCCACATCCCCACTCCCCAATCCAGGTACTTCATGGCAGTTTCCGCGGGTTAGAACTGAGACACATTGCGGGGTGTCCTCCCACAGTGTGGCGCCCAATGTGGGGTCTGGATTCTGGGGACAACGTGAGGGAGACGACGAAGGAAAAAGGGGTGCACACCCGCTTAAATAATTCGGAGACGTCGCGGGAGCATGCCGCGACCGAGCCGAAGGTAATTGGTCATGTAAATCATGGGGCAAGAATTAAGGCAGCATCATATTTATGTGGTACAGTTAAGAGAATATCTACAGGCAAGAGGAGTAAGGTTACAACTGAGGATTTATTTCATTTCTTTGATTTTGTAAAGGACCCCAGGAGGAGGTTATAGATACAAAAAGATGGAGAAGAGGGGGAGATGCATTACAAGAATTCTATACAGTGTTTGGACCGGGAAAGGTCCCGGTTACTGCTTTTTCTTATTGGAATTTAATAAAAGAATTAATAGATAGGAGAGATGAACATGAGCCAGTAGTGGCAGCGATTGCCCGAGCTGAAGAGATTTTTAAAAGTAGTTCTAAGTCAGAGTTGAGAGAAACTCCTAAGGATGAGCCTCCGGAGCCTCCTGACTTGATTTCTCTTGATAGTGAAGACGAGAGTTCTTCTAAAATTTCATGGAAGGAGTCCATGAAGAAGGAGTCCTCAGAGATAGTCACAGGGAAGGGAGGTCAAGAGGAAGTCCAAAAGTTTAAAGAGGAAGTCCAAAATGGAGTATACTCATATTTATCCTCTCTTGCCAGAAGCTCTTTTGTCAGAAGCCACCTGTCCAGCCTTAGAAACGGATGGCGCAGAGTCTGTGAGGGAGGGGTTGATTTGTAAAACTGAGGCTAGACCACAAAATGGCCACAAGAGGCAGGAGTGCCCCCTCTTCTTATAGTATACCGCCTGCTTCAACTGTCATGGTGGTGATGGATCCTAGATCTGAATCGAGGGAACAAATAGAACAGCTGCAGGAACAAATTAAGTTGGAGGATATACATCAGTCACTGATACTCAAACAAATTAAGCAAGAAGAGATGTGTCGGGCGCTGATGCTTAAATTACAAAAGCTTAGAATAGGTAGAGGTAGCGAGGCTGTTGTAGATAGAGAAAGAGCAGATAGAGAAAGAGCTCGCCCAGCCCCCAGGGGGCCTGGCTTTCATTCATATAAAGAGGGTTTTAATGAAACGCATAGATTTTCCTCCAATATGCAGGCTTTTCCCGTAACAGAAACAGTAGATGACCAGAGGCAGGCATGGTGACATCATAGAATGCTTGAATTTCCACTAATCAAAGAATTGAAGACTGCCGTGTCACAGTATGGCACTACTGCTCCGTATACCTTGGCTATCTTAGAAGGTGAGGCTGAGAAGTGGCTAACTCCTATTGACTGGAATACATTGGTAAAGGCAGTCCTCAGTGGGGGTGATTATTTGTTATGGAAATCAGAGTATTTTGAAAACTGCAAGGAGACAGCTAGAAGGAATCAACAATCTGGAAATGGATGGGATTTTGATATGTTAGTAGGCGGAGGTCAGTATGAGACTAATGAACGACAGATGCACTATGATGCGGGTCTTTTTGCACAAATTCGAGTTGCTGCCACTAAGGCATGGAGAAAACTTCCAGTTAAAGGAGACCTGGGAACTTCTCTCACTTCAGTCAAGCAGGGGTCTGATGAGCCATTTGCAGAATTTGTTCATCATTAATGACCACAGCAGGGAGAATATTTGAAAATGTTGATGCAGGACTAGAGTATGTGAAACAGTTGGTGTATGAAAATGCTAATCCTGCCTGCCAGGCAGCCATTAGACCTTACAGGAAAAAGACAGATTTGACTGGCTATATTCGTCTGTGTGCAGACATAGGGCCATCTTATCAGCAAGGGCTTGCTATGGCCACAGCTTTCAATG
>NW_008332587.1:7283-18409 GCF_000622305.1 Nannospalax galili
GGGAATGCAAGGCAGATGATGATCAGCATAAGACTGATGATAAGAAAGCTCCTAGAATATGTCCCAGGTGTAGAAGGGGAAGGCATTTGCTCAGTGATTGTAGGTCTAAGACTGATATTGAAGGGAGACCTTTATCTCCTCGTCAGGGAAACAGGTGGAGGGGCCAGCCCCAGGCCCCAAAACAAGCACTTGGGGCAGTCAATTTCATTCCCGCCAACAGCAACAATCCATTTCAGACCTCAGCAGATCAACCCCGGGAAGCACAGGACTGGACCTCAGTTCCTCCTCCCACACAGTATTGACTCCAGAGATGGGAATTCGGACCATAGGGACTGGGATTTATGGACCACTCCCCAACAATACTTGTGGGGTGATACTAGGGTGAGGTAGCACCGCCTTAAAAGGCCTATCTGTTGTGCCTGGGATAATTGATGCAGATTATACAGGGGAAATAAGAATCATAGCCCGAGCTGTTGGTAATATAGTCACTATTCCACAGGAGGAGGGTTTTGCTCAAATAATTCTAATACCTCTGGTTAAATCCAGTCATCCTGTTCAAGGAAAAAGTAGAGGAAATAAAAATTTCGGTTCCTCTGATGCTTATTGGGTCCAGGCCATTACTCACAAAAAAACCTACGTTGAATTTATGGCTTGATGGAAAGAAATTCGATGGTCTCATTGATACTGGAGCTGATGTTACTATTATTTCTACTGAGGCCTGGCCTGCAGCCTGGCCCACGGTTGAGACTCTGACTAATTTAAAAGGTATAGGACAGAGACATAACCCAAAACAGAGTTCAAAATTTCTCACTTGGAAAGATTCTATGAATAATTCTGGTTTGATTAAGCCTTTTGTGGTTCCTTATTTACCAGTAAACCTATGGGGAAGAGATCTGCTTTCACAAATGGGAGCTGTGATGTGTAGTCCAAATGATGTTGTTGCTACACAGATGCTTGCTCAAGGCTATAACCCTAGCAGTTGACAGTCCTGCACCCTCAAACTGTGTGGATCATATAACCTGGCAATCAGACGATCCAGTTTGGGTAGATCAATGGTCGCTTACAGCAGAGAAGTTGGCAGCAGCCACTCATTTGGTGCAGGAACAACCTGAAGCAGGGCACATTGAAGAGACTTGTTCTCCATGGAATACACCCATATTTGTTATTAAAAAGAAGTCAGGTAAATGGAGATTATTGCAAGACTTAAGAGCAATCAATTCTACTATGGTCCTCATGGGAGCTTTGCAGACAGGTTTGCCTTCACCAGTTGCCATACCACAAGGATATTCTATGATAATACTAGATCTTAAGGACTGTTTTTTTTACTATTCCCTTGTACCCCTATGATCGTAAATGCTTTGCTTTTAGCCTTCCTTCTATTAATTTTAGAGAGCCTATGAAGAGATATCAATGGAAGGTTTTGCCTCAAGGAATGGGCAATAGCCCTACCCTTTGTCAGAGATTTGTAGCCGCAGCTCTTCAGAATACTAGAAATATTTGGCCATCCATGTGTATAATCCATTATATGGATGATATTTTCATAGCAGGTGCATCAGGGGAAGCGGTATTACAATGTTATACTCAGTTAAAATCTGATTTGTTGGATGCAGGCTTGCAAATGGCTCACAAAAAGGTGCAAATGCAGGATCCTTATTCTTATTTGGGTTTTCAGATTGATGGACAAAAAAATAACTAATCAGAAGGCTATTCTTAGACTTTATAAACTGCAAACCTTAAATGATTTCCAAAAACTGTTGGGTAATATCAATTGGCTACATCCTTATTTAAAATTGACCACTGGCGATTTAAAGCCCCTCTTTGACATCCTTAAAGGGGATGCGAATCCAACCTCACCCAGAGAACTTACTGAGGAGGCCAGAGTCACCATACGTAGAGTTGAGGAAGCAATTGCTAATCAATTTGTTACTAGAATAGATTATTGCAAGCCTTTATGGCTCGTGATTTTTAATACCCAGTTGTCGCCCACGGGTCTTCTTTGGCAAGAGCCTGATCATCCTCTTATGTGGGTACATTCACCTGCCTCCCCCAAACTGGTATTGCTTCCATATTATGACGCAGTAGCTGATTTAATGATTATTGGTCGGGACCACAGTCGTAAATATTTTGGTGTGGACCCTCTTCAAATTGTACAGCCTTATATTAAGGATCATATTAACTGGTTACTTCAGAACTCAGAAACTTGGCTAATAGCTTGTGCTGATTTCTCGGGGCTTTAGATAACCATTACCCACCTGATAAGCTCATTCAATTTTGTAATTTGCATACCTTCATTTTTCCACGCATTACTAGCCATCAACCTTTACCCACTGCTTTGTTAGTTTTTACGGATGGTTCCTCTAATGGGTTGGCAGCCTATACTGGGAATGAACAGGTTGTTCATTTTCAAACTGATAAAACCTCTTCGCAACTAGTGGAACTATCTGCCATTATATCAGCTTTCTCTGCATTCCCTGATACGCCTCTTAATATATATACTGACTGTGTATACATAGCTCGTGCTGTACCTCTTTTAGAAACTGTTCCTATAATTGGGCATATTTCTGAAGCTGCAGATCTTTTTCATCAGTGTCAGCACCTCATTCGTCAGACGATAGCCCCATTCGTCTTACGGCACATTCGAGCACATTCTAATCTTCCAGGGCCTTTAACAGCTGGCAATCAGGTCGCCGATGCAGCCACCAAACTTGTTGCTATTGCTACTTTTTCTAATATTGCTCAAGCTCAACAGGCACATGAGTTGCATCATCTCAATGTGACTTCCTTAAGATTAATGTTTAAACTCATCAGGGAAGAAGCTAGACAAATAGTTAAAGGATGTAAGACTTGTGTCACTTTCCTTCCTGTTCCCCATCTAGGAGTCAATTCTAGGGACTTGATCCTAACATAATTTGGCAAATGAATTTATCTCATTATAATGAATTTGGCAAGTTTAAACATATTCATGATTGCATTGATACTTTCTGGGGATTTCTCTGTGCTTCCTTACAAACGGGGGAAGCTACTAAACATGTTATTGCTCATTTGCTCCATTGCTTTTCTATACTGGGTACCCCAAAACATATTAAAACAGATAATGGCCCTGCATATATATCTCAGGCCTTTCAAAATTTCTGTACTGCCTTGCAGATAAAACATACAACAGGAATTCCTTATAACCCACAGGGCCAAGGCATAGTTGAAAGAGCTCATCTCCTCATCAAAAATATGCTAAATAAAGTAAAAAAGGGGGAGTGGTATCCAATTAGGGGATCCCCCAGGAATTTATTGAATCATATACTCTTTATTTTGAATTTTCTGAATTTAGATGCTCATGGTAAGTCAGCTGCAGATCGCTTTTGGCACCCGGAATCAAAAAGACATTATGCCATGTGCAAATGGAAAGACCCCCTGGATAATTAGTGGCATGGCCCAGATCCAATATTAATATGGGGCAGAGGATCTGTCTGCATTTATTCACAGCAACATGACGCAGCTCGCTGGTTGCCTGAACGCTTAGTAAAGCAAATAAATACTAACCAATGTTCCAGGGAAAATGAGGCTCCCTGAGAAATGTTTTTGTCTTCTCTCTGTTTTCTTTCAGACTGCAATGGGCTCTGCTTGCTACATCCTGCTCCTCCTGATTGTTCCCGTTTGGTCGCAGACGGTGTTACAGTGGGAATTCCAAGTTAAAGAGGGAAAAACATACTCTGATGACAACATGCAAATCATCGGCACTGCCCGCTGTCCAGTGAAGGGTTGTCAAACAACAGTCATCATCTCGATCACCTCATCTGTTTTATCCTTTAAATCAAGACCTTTTCTATGTTTCACTTATGATAATAGAGGCAGTTGTCTCACAGATAGTGCCACATACAGTGAATGTAGGTATTGGACTTGCCGCCTTCATGATGCTTTTAACAAAAATGGCATATTGAGATATGATGATGGTCAATTTACAATTCGTATAGATGATCTTTGGGACGTCAGGTGGCAGGATGGCGTTCAAGGAAAAATTTTTAATAAAGATTTCAGAAATAAAGGCCTGAGCTTTAGGCTCCCAACAGGGTTTGCCTTACTCCCGGTGGGGTCTTTAAATATTTCCCGCCAGTTGGTCCCTGCTGCCATTGATAAACAAGTGAAGCAGGTTATTATCATGAGTGAAACTAAGCTTCAGTCTGCCATACAGTCAAACTCAAACTCTACCCTTAATCTTGCCCTTTGGCCCAATTATCTAAATTTTGCTCTACAATTGATGAACCTTTCTAATGTCAATGCTTCATCATGTTTGTTGTGTGCCTCCTTGGTTTGGCCTTTGCTGGCTGCTGTCCCTGTTAATAATTCTTCTGCACTTAGCATTGCTATCGCTGGCACTGTACCTTCTCCCCCCATGTCGTCAATTCCATTACTTCGTAATCCTGCTCAAAATATTTCCCTCTGCTATATCACTGCTACCTACATTTCCCCCTCTTTCATATGTCGTAATAATCGCTATGTTAGTTCACCTCTATATGCTCCTCCTCTTACATCTTTCTGGTGCAATGAATCTCTGTATCAACAGGACACTATTTCCTCTCCATGACCTTGTGTGTTAATTACTATTGTACCCCAACTAAACATGCATTTGCCAGAGGAGTTCACTGGGCTACTCTTCCCACGCATTAAGAGAGGAGTGTTCATCCCTTTTGCAATCGGGATAGGATTTACTATTTCTGCCAGCCTTTCTGCAGGGGCTTTGGGACATACTCTTTATACCGCAAAAGAATTCAATTCCCAATTGCAGCAAGTTATAGATTCCACAGCCAGTAGCCTTGCATCCTTGCAACGCCAACTAACTTCCTTGGCACAAGTTGCCCTTCAAAATCGTAAATCCCTTGATCTTATTACTGCTGAAAAGGGGAGAACTTGCCTTTTCTTGCAGGAGGAATGCTGTTTTTACGTCAATGAATCAGGATTGGTGGAGCAAAATATACAGACCCTGCAGACCATCAGTTACAAGCTGCATAATTTTTATCAAAGTCCTATGTGGCTGGATTCCCCTTTCCTTTCTTGGATTCCCTCCATGATTCCATCCCTCATCATCCTCTTACTTCTTCTTACACTAGGGCCATTGTTAGTAAAATGGCTTTGGTCTTTATTAAGCAGCAGATAGAGGTTCTCCATGTGGCTAAACCAATACAGGTCCTTTACCATTGCCTTGATCTTATGGATCATGAGTTGATAGGGACACATTGCTATGATGGCACCACTAGCCATCCCCCTTGAGAGATGAACTGGACAGTCAAAGACGGGTACGTGAGAATCCCCCCTTGTTGCAACCTAAGACAGGAGGGTAGTCTAATGCCACTGCCTTATCCAATGACGGGTAAGCACTTGGGGAAGGATACTACAACCTAAGACAGGCGCAGTTCCCAAAGGGTATAGCAACCTTTGATCCCTAAACACTGTAAAGTAAAAAAGGGGGTCTTGTTGGGAGCCTGGGAGCCTGAGGCTCAGCATGTTGGTAGACTGAGTCTCAGCTGCCTTTCAAAACTGCTGACAGACCTAAGCTGGCAACTATCCATTCTGCCTGTGGCCTTGGCCCAAAACCTTGGCAAACGGCCGGGGTGCACGGCCTTGACTTGCAGCTGGGGCTCACAACCTTGATCCACAACCTTGGCTCACAGCCGGGGCCAAATAGCCTTGGCCACGGCCTTGTTCTCTTTCCCAGCATACAGCCCTGTATGCTATAATCAGTAGATTTCTCCCAAAGTGCGTCAGAGCCCCTGTGTTCTGACTGATGTAATTATTTGCAGTCTTTGTTCCTTTGTTCTCATTCTCTATAAAAACTCATGCTTGTGCTTTAATAAACGAGACTTGATCAGAGCCCTGTCTTGTCTCCATTTCTCTTGTCACTTTCCTCATCCACATCCCCACTCCCCAATCCAGGTACTTCGTGTCAGTTTCCACGGGTTGGAACCGAGACACATTGCGGGGTGGCCTCCTGCATGTATGAGTATATTACCTGCATGTAGGTAAGTGCACCCATGTCATGCAATACCTGTGGAGGTCAGAAGATGGCACTGGATCCTCTGGAAATGGAGGTATGGACAGCTGTTAGCCACTCTGTGGGTGCTGGGAATTGAATCTAGGTCTTCTGCAAGAGCAGCTAGTGTTCTTAACCACAGAGCCATTGCCCCAGTCCCTATTAGATAATTCTTAACTGAGAAACAAAAGGCCTCTTTCTTCAGCCACAATACTTAACACTGACACTTTTCATGTGCCTCTGGGACACTGCAACATAGTTTTATTCTCACCTTGCCACAACCTAGAATCACCTTGGAAAGGAGTCTCAGTGAGGAATTGTCTAGATCAGGTTGGAGCATGAGCATGTCTGTGGGGCATTGTCATGGCTACATTAATTGTGAAGGGAAGGTTAGCCCACCATGGGTGGCACCATTCCCTAAGCAAGGAATTCTGAACTGTGAAAGAGTGGAGAAAGAGAGCATTAGCATGCATGCATGCATTACCTGCTCTCTGCTCCTGGCTATGGATGGGATGTGAAGAGATGATTTGAGTTCCCACTGCCTTCTGCTATGATGGGCGGTAACCTGGAACTGTGAGCTGAAATGAACCTTTTCTCACCTAAGTTGGTTTTCTCGGGGTATTGTATCACAGTTACAGAAATAAAACTAAGACAGACTCTAACTCGATTCCATCCTCTTGGCCTTGCCACCACTTCACCTGCTAAGTATACCCCACAAGATTTTTATGTGTGGTATGCCAATTTTGTTAGTATTTTCAAAATTTATTTTATGTGTGTTAGTGTTTTGCCTGCATGTAAGTGTCTTCTTGCACGCCTACATGTTCATTGATGTCACTGATTTAAGTTTTAAATCAGGAAAAGACATGGCACAATTTTATTTGCCAATAGACATTCAAAGAACTGTTTATGTTCTTGCCCTTATGACACTATATAGTTAAAGATGAGAAAAAATTGCTTGTTTCTTCTGACAAAATGCAGAAAATTCTTATTGTATTTATACCCAACAGATTATTGGTATCCTTATGAGGCAAGCAATGAAACTGAGTGGTATGCCTTATCTAAATGATGGTTGGGATGCTCAGTGGTGAGACCAAAGGAAGGCTCTTTGACATCCTAGAACCAGCTCCCTCATCTCCTGTTACAAAATCTGAGAGCCAGAGAAGTCAAGTCCCAATGTCTTGTCCCTATAAGTAATGCCAGGACTATAATTCAGGTGCCAACTGGCTAGCCAGCTTTACAATTCTTTCTGGTGCCCTGTTCCTGGGGATTCTGTGAATTTTTCAAAATATGTTAGAACTCACAGTCTACAGAACAGAGGTGAAATTCAGCCACAAAAGGCTGATACCTATCGTAACACATCTTCATCTGCAACCTTTTAAAGTTGGATAAAACAAAACTTGCCACAAACAGTCAGTAACATAGACAGCTAGATATGCATGGCCCACCTAATACTACCAGGACATCTGGCACAGCTTAGAAGACACCATGGTGCCTTTAATGTTCTTGCTCCAGGAAAGGTCCAATGTGAAGTAGCACAGGTCTACATACTGCAGATGCTAAGCTGCACCCTTCCATGCACACATGTTCCCAGGCCAAAGTACACACTCAACTCAGTACACCTGAGGCCTGTGACAGGAAAGCCTTGCCTGCTCCTCAAACTATCTTTGGCAATCCTTGAGAGCATTGCCTTACCTATTTTCCACCATTCCTTTCCTGAGAGTCCCAATTCCAGCACCCTACTTCTATAGCAACTAAACAGAAATATTAGTCAGTGAAACTCATAAAACTCATGAGGTAGGTAGCCCAGGGTATGGTTCCCTGTAGTTCTTGGATACAGGAGTTCTTTCCACTGGTTCTTTCCACACCCCATATGGGAGCTCGATTTTAAAATACCACGTAGTTGTGGATTGAGAGATGGCTCCGCAGTTAAGAGCAGTGGCTGCTCTTGCAGAGGGCCCAGGTTTGGTTCCCAGCACCCACATAACAGTTAATAACCGTTTGTAACTCCATTTCCAGGAGACCTGATGCCATGTTCTGGCCTCTATGCACATTGCATGACACAGGTGCACTTACATGCATGCAGGCAAAACGCTCATACATGTAAAATTAAAAATAAATTTTAAAATATTTTAAATGCCACATTGTGCAGGATGCTTGCCTCAGCATAAGACACGACGTGCAAATTTCATTCAGAAGAAAGAAACAGATGATAAAGTTACGTTGGAGAAATGACTTCTACATAGTCTCTATCATCTCCTCTTAGAAAGGTGCTAGTCTTCTTCACAAAGGCACCCAATTACTTCTCTAAGACCCCATCTTCAAATACTATCACTTAAGACAGTCACCATTTTAATGTTATTTATTTATTTATTGGAAATTCCTAACAAGTTTATTGCATTTTGAATTTTAGACAGCCATAAACATTCAACCAATGGCAGAAATATTTTCTCTTAAAGTCAATGCTTTATGTTTATATGACTAATTTAACAGGACATCTTTTTCATGGATTCTTTCCTCAGTTAGTAGTTACTGGTGACCCATGAGCCAGTGTCAGGTACTGAAGTGCAAGCTAAGCCAAACTGCTTGGAACTGTACTGCTTACTGATATCAGATTTAACAATATTTTAGTTGACATTTTACCTCATTCCACTCAGTATGGAGAAGAACTGCCAAGCACAGAGGAATCCCCTTTGCACCACTGCCTTCAGAGAGTCCTTAGCTCTCTGGCCTTTTTGTGTAATGGAATTCTAACATTGGTTCTACTTGAAAGCTATGCTATGAGCTAGATGACCTTTGGAAACAGCAGGTCCCCAGGAAACAAAAGAGCCATGGAATCATCATTGATGACATCATTGACTGATGTGTTTTCCTCCACTAGTCATTTATTCCGTTACAAAATTCATAACAAGTTCCATTTGATCTCTCCTATAATAGACGTCATTGAAAAGAGTACATGACATCTTTTTTATAAACAAACACTATGCTGGAAAGCAAAGATGTCAAAACAAATGGAACTATAAATAGACAAGGCTTCCAGGAAAATTCTGGTGTTTTAAAAATGTCTTTAACAGGACTACTTGCATGGAAGGATTCTTTACTTATGTATGAACAGCAAGGAAGCCACAGTAGAACCCCCACATCTCAGAAGATCAGCATCCTCCTCAAGCATGGCAAGTCACAGAAATGCAATTTGAAATTTCCTGAGCTGTTTTAGGGCCGGAACCTGGGAGATACATCCAGTCACATCTAAAGCCTCAAAACGCTGCTCTGTGCATGTGGGACAAACCTTGTGGAGATAAATTGATGGCAATGCTGTATACAACCTAAAGCACGGGATATTTTAAGGGGTAGAAAAACTGACCAGGTGAAGCCGGGAAAGGAACACCATTGATGTGGTAAATATAAAATACAAGTCCAAAGGTTAAATAGAAGAAATAGAGGGAAAATATGTTCTAAAACTTGATTGAATAAAGGCAGACACTTGGGAAATACATATGTGTGTGATATTGTATATTGAAGTTGAGAACACATTTGAAGACAAAAATCCATAATTATTTTTAGTTAAAATATTTTAAATTTCTTCTAAAACCAAATAGTTCCACAAGATATTTAGAAATAATTTTTAAACTCCACTACAAAATATCAATAACACCAAAACAATTTACTGGGCCATCATTGTGGTTCATAAAGTTTTATATCTGAGTTGGATCATTGATTGGTTTTACTCCCTTGGCAGCTTACATAGTACCTTCTGATATTATGAGAGCTGGTCTTTGAGGAGAAAGGTTCCAGGTCAGTGCCAGCTCAATTGCTCTAAGTCCTGTGTCTGAAGTATGTTGTTTCTTCAGGAGTAGGGTCTTTTCTTCAAGTTCGGGGAGGCAATCAAGGACTGTGGCAGCAGCCTATATTATTTGGAGAGTCTCTTGGACGATCCTGACCAACAATTCAGAGGGATTGCCTAGTACTATAATTTTTTAAAATATAGTCTTCAGGTATACACATGCTTTCACATATATGTGTCTGTGTATTTTTCGATAGGCTTGTGTGTGTGTGCGTGTGTATTTTTTGATAGGCTTAGGAAATAATACGTTTTCCTTTGGTTTTACACATTACCTAAGTATTATTTCTCTCTCCTCTCTCTCCCACTGTACAATCCTCCCTACTCCCTCCCCAATTACAGTGCCCTCCAATTTCCCTATTTCCCCCTTGATACTACTATCAAGGGGAACCTAACCCTGTGCCCTACTATCCCTGTCCCTCAAGTGTCTCCTTTCCCTCTCCCTCTATGGTTCCTTTCTATTTTCCTGGCTCCTGAGGTTACTTCAGGATATATACTCACATCTAGGGATTTGGACCCAGGATCCATAAATGAGAGAGAACATGTGTTGCTTGTTTTTCTGACTTGTTTTTCTGAGTCTAAGTTACCTTACTCAATATAACAGCTTCTAGTTCCATTCATTTACTTGAAACTTTCATGATTTCTTTTTCTTTACTGCTAAGTAGAGCTCCATTGTGTAAATGTATCACACTTTCACTATCTATTCATCAGTTGAGAGATACTTAGGTTATTTCCATTTCACATCTCTTATGAAAAGAGCAGCAATAAACATCATTGAGCAAGTATCTCTGCAGTAGGAAATCTAGTCCTTGGGGTATATGTTAAAGAATAGTATAACTGGATCATACAATAAATCTACTTTTAGTTTTCTTTTTGTAGAAGTTCTCAGTTTTTATGCTTTATTCTTTTTTAACATTATTTAATAACCATATAATTAGAAGCATTTCATTACAACAGCATTGACGTATTCAATAACAATTTCCAGAGCTAAGAGGCATCTCTTTCAAAATTGGCTGTAAATTTTTAGGTTTACAGTTGAATTGATACAGTTATACAATATTATACTCCGTATAACCCCTATAAGACATAAAATTAAATGAGGTTTTAAACTTTATAAAAGATCTCCATTTCATTATTAAAATACACAGTTTCATACAGAAAAAATCATTTTTAATACAATTGACACTATGATGCACATGTGTTTCTTACATGCATTTCTGATCTCTATATATCTGGTTATTACTAGTCACAATCAGTTACTTTCTG
>NW_008332588.1:0-128 GCF_000622305.1 Nannospalax galili
AAGGGAGATATGGATAAAAATTGGGTTAGATTAAGGAGGGGGGAGGGAAGGAACCTAGGGGATAAGGAGAAAGAAGCAGGTCAAAAGAGGTAGGATCATAGGAGCAAGGGTATTAGTAAGGAAGAAAG
>NW_008332588.1:1819-12012 GCF_000622305.1 Nannospalax galili
TGCTAGAATGTTGGCTCGCTTGATCATGTGCTGGCATCCACAGCTGCTCTGCATTCATGAGTGCATCCATCCTCTCATTTCCAGAAAACTGTTTTGCTCTAGTGCCACTGCTCTACCTCCCCCTTCTGTGATGGTCCCAGAGCCTTGGAAGAGGTATGACACAGACATCCCATTTGTGGCTGATTACTCCACTAACACTATTCTCTACACTCTGCCTAGTGAGTTTCTGCATTAACTGCATCCACTGCACAAAGAAATTTCTCCAATGAGGTCTGAGGACCAAATGGCAAATCTTATAGTGAGATTCCACAGTCAAGAGTTCTAAGTGCTTTTGCTGTCACTGCAACACCTGGGACAAAACTGAAATGGCACATGTCAAAATCCTGGGGGTCTGGGTTGGCGGTAACTTCAACAGTGACCAACACAGTGCACACACATACAGCCATCTTACACACCTGCTCAAAGTACTGTCAGCAAAATCTGGCCCCACAAACCAGAAAACAAACTTTCACTAGCATTATGTCCCAAATCTCAAAGTATCCACCAAAATCCTTATGGAACTTCTTTGAATCATAACCATTCAGCCTGGCCTGTATTGGAATGACAGAGCAGGGGTTCTGAGAATCAGTTATCTGGCTTTAACTTCAAGACACTGTATTGGAGAAACCATGGAGATAAACAGTGTCTACCTTAGTTGATTGTTGGATTGAATGAAGTAATTCACATAAAATACTTTCCTCTGTCTAAACAGTAAGCAGAGAATATATTTGGCTCAATAAACAAATGGCATTACTGTCATTACTGCCATCGTGGTTACTTACAATCTCATCACTCAGTAAGAACAGCATTCCTCCTTCTGTTAGAAAAGCAGTCAGAGGCCGGAGAGATGGCTCAGCAGTTACAAGCACTGGCTACTCTTGCAGATGACCTGGGCTCGAGTCCCAGCACCCACATGGCAGCTAACAACCAGCCTTAACTCCAGTTCCAGGGGATCCAATGCCCTCTTCTGACCTCCATGGGCACTGTGCAATGTGGGTGCACTTACGTACATGGAGGCAATACACTCATATATGCAAATAAATATATATTAATATATAGGAAAATCAAATACTCAAAAACAAAACAAAAAACCCCAACAAACAATACATCTCAACCCAGTAGTAGTCAAACAGGAAGTCACAAAAAAAAATTTTACTGAAATGATAAAACATGGCACCTAGAATCTGTGGAGTGCAGCCAAAGAAATGCTCAAGGAAATTTTGCAGTGCTCATCATACTTTTATTTAGAACAGGAAAGCTTCAAATAGTAATCTAATCTTTTGCTTTTGTTTTATTTCCTTCTGCATTGCTTTGTTTTTTGAGACAGGGACTCAGCATGTAGCTCCAGGCTGTCCTGGAGCTCACTGTGCAGCCCAGGTAGGCCTGGAACTCCCAATTCTCTAGGCAACACCTCTTGAGGTCTAGGATCACAGGCCTGGCTTAACCTCAAAATTTAAGAGCAAATTACATCCAAAGTAAACAGAAATAAATAATCTATGTGTAGAAATCAATGCAACTGGTGCTGGGGCAGGGTGGGGGGGTTGTAAAAAAAAATTCAGTGAAACAAAAAACTAGTGCTTTCAAAAAAAGAAAATCAGTAAAACTGACAAACTTCATACTGGGTTTAGTACAGGGATACAAGAAAAACTAACTACTTGAAAAATCAAGCAATGTAATCCATGGTGTTAATAAGCTAAGCCAAATAACAACAGCAAACACCTCATGAGCATATCAACCAATGTAGAAGACCTTTAAATGAAATTCAATAGTGGTTCATTAAAACAAAACAAAAACAAAACAAAAAACCTAACTGGGAATAGAGAAATTTTTCTTAATTTGATGTAGAATATTTACAAAAAAAAAAAAAAAATTTCCAGCTGGGCTCATCCCATTCTTAGTGGAGAAGGGAACAAAAGGACATCCACTCTCATGGCGGTTGCTCAACACAGCACTAGACTCTCAGGCAGAGAGATAATAAAGAATGCATATTGGAATGTAAGATATAAACTTGTCCCTTTTCGCCAACAATGTAAGGGTCCAGGTTTAAAAAAAAAAATTCCCAAAGAGTCCACAAAAATCGGTCTTGGAATTAAGAGTTTAGCAAGATCACATGATAAAAAAACCAACATATAAAAAGCAATCAATTGGCAGGGCTAAGACATGACTAAGTGATTAAGAACACCCGCTACTCTTGCATAGGACCTGGGTTCGCTTCCCAGTTCCCGTATCAGGCAGCTGTCTGTAACTCCAGTTCCAGGAGATCTGACACCTTCTTCCGGCCTCCGCGGGTACTTGGATGCACATGGTACACATACATAAACTCACTAAATAAAATCTTAAAGCCAGGTGTTGTTTTCAAATCTGTAATCCCAGCACTAAGGAAGGGGGCCTGGAAATTTTGGGTTCAAGTCATGTTACTATGTGGGCAACACAGTGAGAGCCTACTGGGGGAGCAGAACCAGAAAAATGTCTTGCCATATACTAGCAATGAACACGTGAAAATAGAAATTAACTGACTAATCTTTACTTAGCCTAGCATGTTAAGCATGTTGTTTTACAGTACAGCTGAGTATCAGCCAGTAGTCATGAGGTTGTAACAAATGTAGTACACTAGACATCCATATCTTTTATAACTACTTTAAATGTTATGTTCTAAAATGTTACTAGCTCATATTTGCAAAGTCTCATAAAAATCTCATTAAAGTGTGGTGTGGTGGCTCATGCCTTTAATTCCAGCACTCTGGAGGAAGTAGAGGTAGATCTCTCTGAATTCAGGCCAGCCTGGTCTATATAGTCAGTTCCAGGCCAGCCAGGGATATATAGTGAGATCTTTTCTTAGAAAAATAAAAACAAAAACAAACTGCATCTGAAGTATGTTCCAGAGGGCTCGGGGGTACAAGGTAATACACAGTAATATGTTGCATTAGGGTTCACACTCCTCTAGCCAGAAGTAAAACACACTTGCTTTTCTTTCTACCTTAAAAGTTATAATGAAAACCAAGGTGAGTTTAGCCCTACAAAATAAAGCCTTGATGACGAACATGTTTCATGGACAACAGCCATTGTACGATCTGGAAATTACACTGTTTCTGGCTCCAGCCTGAACTTTAACAATACTCCCCGATGATTTATATACATACCTGAAAAGTATAAATCATTAAGCTAGAGATTAGCATGTGCAAGGCCCTGCGCTCAATCCTGGCACAGGCAAAATAAAAATAAATAAATAAAAAAGAGCACCATACAATCTAGAATAAAATCTGATTACAAATATTAAAGAAATTACATCACAGTGATCTAGACTTTTCCCAATCTATTCATCCATCAGGTGTACATACTCCATGGCAAAGCAGCACTGCAATGTTGGAATAGAGCCCTCAGGTTATGGTGAATGAACCTTTCTACATAATCCCTTCCCAATCCAATCCACTTGCTCCATTAATTTCTAGTATACTGTTGAAGATGTCTGTGCTGGCATCCAGAAGGGACCTTGTAACTTTCAGTTCTTTCAACCTCTGTCTGTTTTTGCTATCAAGATAATTAGCTTCACAGAATCAGCTGAAAAGTGTTATCTCTTCTTGTATTTTCCAAAAAAAGCTGTCTACCACTGGTACCAATTCTGTACACATTTCAACTAAGTCACCAGCAAAGCCATCCAGGCCTGAGCTTCTCCTACTCTACTCACCCGTTCACTTAACTTGTGCTACTCAGGTTTTCTAATTCTAATTCAGTCAGATTAGGTAGTTTGGTCGTCTTTCTAGGAATTTGTCCTTTTTATCAAGATTGCCTAGTGTGTTCGCAGGCGAATGCACACAGTATTTCCAGATTGTTTCTGTAAAGTCAACAGTAACATATCCTTTGGCTTCTGACTTTCTGCCAACAGGTATAGTCTAACCTAGGTAAAGGCTTGTCCCCTTTATTGATCCTGTCAAAGTACAATTTTTGGTTTCACTAATTTTCTATTCTCATTTATTTCCACTCTAATCTACATTCCTTTTTTCTTTCTGCTTCTTTTTCTAGTTTCTTCTTTTTCTGATGTTTTTTGGGGGATTGGGGGGGGCTGTTTGAGACAGGGTCTCCCTGTAGGCCCAGCTGGCCCAGAACTCACTATGTAGACCAGACTGGCCTCGATCTCATAGAGATCTGCCTGCCTCAGCCTCCCTAGTGCTGGAATTAAAAGCCTTGCCCTTCTTTCTTAAAGTGAAACGCTGTGTTACTGACTTGAATTTCCATGCATTCATTCACCTGTTCATCCATCCATTCATCCTCATCCATCTAATCCGTCCAGCCACCCATCCTCCCTGTAGCCCCAGCTGGCCTGGAACTCACTATATTTATATATACCAGCTTGGTCTCAATCTTAGAGACATGACTGTTTCTGCCTCTCCAGTGCTGGGATTAAAGGAATGAGCCACTATATCTGGCTTCCTTACTTTCTATAAATTTCTCCCTAAGCAATCACTGTTTTGGTTATGTTTTGATTTTAGAAGGTTGTGTTTTGTTTTCATTACTCTCAAAATATTTTCCAATTTCTCATATTTTCTTCTCTGACCTACCACTTATTTAGAAATGCTAATTTCCACATAGTTGTGAATGTCCCAGATTTCTTCCCATTCTTAATTTCTAAAATAATTACACTGTGATTAGAATATACTGTGTACTCCTATGAGTTAGTCCTTTTACACTTACTGAGGAACTTATGGTCTATCACGATCCTGGAGAAGGCTAATGCTGCATGTGAACTTACAAGTGTGTAGTCTACTAATGCTGGTTAAGTCTGGTTGGTTTGTTCGAGTCCTCTACATCTCTTCTCTCTAGCTGTATCCATTCTTCAACATAAAGGATGAAAGTCTACAATTTTTGATTGTCCCCATTTGGGGGGGTCAGTTTTCTGCTTCATGCATTTTGGAGCTATTCTATAAGAAGCTGAACTTTTTCCTGATAAACTGACCCATTCATGATGGTAATATGCTCTCCTAAGTCTCCAGTAATTTTTAAAATAAAATTTATTTTGCTTGAAATTGGTATAGCTTTTGCTGCTCTATTGCGAGTGCCATGGTGTATCTTTCCCACCTTTTAAAACATATTTCCATTTTTTAAACATATTTTATTACTTTTATTTTTAATATGCATTAACGTATTGTCTGAAATGTATGTAAGTGCACCAGTGTCATGCAATGCCTGAGTAGGTCAACAGAGGGAGTTGGATCCCCTGGAATCTAAAGTATCTTAAAGCCAGGCATGGTGGAACAAGTCTTTAATCCCAGTACTCCAGAGGAAGAGGCAGGTGGATCTCTGAGTTCAAGGCCAGCCTGGTCTACACAGAGTTCCAGGCTAGTCAGGGCTACACAGTGAGACCCTGTCTAAAACAAGACAAGATGACAAGACAAGACCAGATCCAAATAAATGAAGTGTCTCTTAGAGTGAGCATAAAGTTGTACCATTCTATTTTTAAAAAATCCATTTAGGCCAGGTGTGGTGGCACACACCTGTAATCCCAGCACTTGGGAGGCAGAGGCAGGCAGATCTCTATGAGTTCAAGGCCAGTCTGGTCTACATAGTGAGTTCCAGGATAGCTGGGGCTACAGGGAGACCTTGTCTCAAAAAGACAAACTGTAAGTCCAGTCCTAGGGGATCCGACAGCCTCTTCTGACCTCTGAAGGCACTGCACAACACGGGTGCACTTACATGTAGGCAATATATGTATATACATTAAAAAAAAGGAAATCCATTCTTTAATTCATCTTTTATTAGTGTTTACTCCATTAATAATAAGTGTAATTGCTGATAAGTTAGAACACTGCCATTTGCATCTTTTAAATTTTTCTTAGTGGTTTTGTTTGGTCACTACAATTAACACCTCATCATGAAACAACCTAGTCTGAATTAAAAGCAATTCATCCAAGACCTGAAAGTATGAAACTATGAGAAAAACTTCAAGATGTCAGTATACTTGATACATTTTCTTATAAGGCTCCAAAAGCTCAAGTAAGAAAGTAAAACAGCAAGTTCCTCTCACTCAGGAGCTTCTGCACAATAAAGGGAGCAATGAGAACAGTGAAGAGACAAGGTGCAGAACCAGGGAAGCATTTGCAGACTCTTCTCAGACAAAGGATCAGTATGCAGGATATACTAGGAACTCCAAACATTCAACAATTACAAAGTAGGCAAAAGGGCTGAGAGAAGGCTCGATGGTTAAGAGCAAGTACTGTTCTCCCAGAGGACCAGAGTTCAATTTCCAGCAATCAAATGAGGCTGCTTACAATTGCTAATAACTCCAGCTTCCAAGGGATCCAACACCTTTGGCCTCCACAGGCACCTGCACTCATGGACACATACCCCCCCCACACACACATATACACACATAATTAAAAATAAATCTGTTTTAAAAGTAGGCAAAAGAGCTAACATTTCTCAAAAAATGATATACAAATAGCCAGGGAATTATACGAACATCAACATTTCCTACTCACCACAAAAATGTAAAATTAAAGCCACAGGAGATACCAACTCACCCTAGGCAGACAGCTACAATCAAAATGGCAAAACAAATACTGAACAGTCATACACTGCTGTGGGAATGTGAAGAGTACAACCATTATAAAAAAAAAATGGGGGGCTGGAGAGATGGCTCAGCGGTTAACAACACTGACTGCCCTTGCAGAGGGCCCGGGTTCAATTCCCAGTACCCACATGGCGGCTACAAACTATTCTTAACTCCAGTTCCAGGGGAACCCGAAGCCCTCTTCTGACCTCTGTGGCACTGCACGACATGACACGGGTGCACCCACATACATGCAGGCAATACACGCATACACATAAAATAAAAAATAATAAATAAAATAAAAAAAATAGAACTACTAGATGATCTACCTCGTTCACTGCTGGGTAAACACTGAAAGGAGATGAAATCAGTACAAATGGATACCTATATTCCACATTTACTATAGTACTACCCATAACAGCCAATATACAGAATCAACCAAGGTGTCCAATGTATAAACAGACAAAGGAAATGTAGCATAAATAAAAAATGAAATATTATTTAGCCATGACCAAAATCCTGTCTTTTGTGGGAACAGGTGTGGAACCAGAGGATATTATGTTAAATGGAGTAAGCTTGGCATGGAAAAGCAGATGCCACATGTTCTCACACATGTAACTGGATAGAGCAATGATCACTAGGGAGCAGGGTACAGGGAAAGTAAAGGGAGGCAACCTAATGGACTTAAAGAAAAAAGTCCTGAAAAATTCCATTCGGAAAAATAAGTACCTTGATACCCCAAATTAAAAGTATATAAAGTTTGATATAGCCCCACTTTGCACTCCTTGTTCGCCTCTCTAACCCTGTGAATAAACATACTTTGCTGTTTTTTAATGCAAATTTTTTTGCTGAAGACCAGACAACCTAAATAGCAAGTGACAGCAATTCTGGATACCGTATCTATCAGTCCTATCTGATGAGTGACTTTCTGAACAGTATGGTCTGTATTATTTTATAACACACTGAGACCCTACTATTTAGCCAAGTGATAAACTAATTAGTATACCGAGTTTGTCTTTATTTTGTAGAGTTTCACTCTTATAGCCCAGGCTGGCATAAAATGAAAATTTCTCCCACCTCCCTCTCCTGAGTGTTGGTATCACAGGTACAGGTACCATGCCTGGCTTAGAACAAAACCACTGAATAAGCGTAATTTTGAATTGGGAAGCAAACCCCACAGATTTTCTTGAACAGCTCTGAGCCAGGGGCTGGAGAGGTGGCTCAGCAGTTAAAAGCACTGTCTGCTCTGGTTCCTAGCAACCACATGGCGGCTAACAAGTCTGTAACTCCAAGTTTCCAGGGAATCTAACACCTCTTCTGACCTCTGCAGGCACTAGACTCATGGGTATACTTATTACATTCAAGCAAAACACTCATACATAATACAAAAACAAAAATTTTAAGAACGCTATGGGGACTGGAGAGATGGCTCAGCAGTTAAGAGCACTGGCTGTTCTTTCAGAGGTCCAGGTTTGACCCCCAGCACCCACATGGCAGGTAATGACTGTCCTTAACTCCAGTTCCAGGGGATGCAACGCCCTCTCCTGACCTCTGCAGGTATTGCACACACATGGTGCACTTACAAACGTTCAGGCAAAACACTCATACATATAAAAATTATAAGTTATAGAAATAAATAAGTTAAATAAAAACTCTTCAAAGCAGTAAGACTCAAGCTTTTGCTAAAGGCATACAGTTTAGGACTCCTCCTTGACCTTAATTTCCAGCTTGCCAGGAGCCTCAAGTAGAGGTAAGAGAAAGGGTCTTCTTAGGTCTTTCCTAGGCATATGTATAGCTAGACATATAAGGTGCTCAAGAGTCTAAGAAATGTATTGGAGCTCTTTAGAACCCCAGGTAACTTCAAATTAGGCAATTTCATTTCCTAATGTTTGTTTCTTATTTAGTTTTCAGCCATCTTCTTGTTAACTCCAACTGGTATTATTAGCTCAGGCCAAATGTGATGCTAAAATAACTGCTAGTATTTATTTATTCATTTATTATTTGGAAAAACGCTCTTGGGACAGAGTACAGGATGAGCACTCAGCTAGGCCAATAAAGACAAGTGCTGGGAATGGAGTCTTCTGGGAACTACCAGATAGCCCAAAATGACAACTCTGAAGAAAGAGCTTTGGGGATCTCCAAACCCATGGTCCCCCCCAACAGCTGTCAGTTGGTTTTTGTCATCATTGTACTTGGTTTTCATTATGTGAAGCTATGGAGGGAAGGCTGAAACGGTAAGTCAAAACAACAGAGGACTCAGTGCTCACAGAGATTCAACCATGTTTTCTCAAATAAATGCTCATCAAACCTTGCAAGTCTTTGGTTAATTTTCAGAATACTGAAAACGCTGACTTGCATGAGTCCTGCCAGTGTTACTGCCTTTACAGAGGGGCAGGGGAGGTCATTCCCCCGCCATTCAGAAGTATTTAATGGAAGCATTTTTAAAAATATTTTATTTATTATTTTTATTTTATTGTGTATGAGTGTATTGTCTGCATGTGAGTGCACCTGTGTCGTGCAATGCCGCGGAGGCCAGAAGAGGGCTTCGGATTCCCCAGGAACTGGAGTTAAGGACAGTTCGTAGCTGTCATGTAGGTGCTAGGAATCGAACCCAGGTCCTCCACAAGAGCAGTCAGTGCTCTTAACCGCTGAGCCATCTCTCCAGCACCAATGGAAGCATTTTAATGAAAGATAATTTTATCACATCATTTGCCGTTACTTTCAACACTGCTTGGATATAGTGTAAAGGAGGGTGCGTGGTGCTGGGCAGCAGCCAGAAGGCTGGCTGGAGCACTGGCAGCAGCCTCAAGTAAGAGCTGTGGGCAGTTCAGACGTGGGCATGTACAGGGAGGATTCAGAGATACCTAGGAGGACTGTTGCTGTGACTTGGCTGTGGCCTGGATACAGGGTGGTGAGGGCAGTGGTGCTGTGTTCTCTTCCTGGACAACAGGGTGGATGGGTGATAGTGGTTTCTGAAGATAAAGTCCTCGAAGAATACCAGGTCTGGGAGGAGTGTACACTTGGAACATGAGTTCTAGGGGCCATGAGACACCCCAGAAGAAACCAAGGAAGCCATCAGATTCAAATTTCTTCCCCAACTTTAGGTAAACGCTGTACAAGTCAAGTTGTAAAACTATGCCTTCCATTTGCAAACAAGCAAAGGCACATATAGTATGTCAATAATTCAAAGTCAACTAGGAATTAGAATGTGGTCCCTAAAATAGGGAGAACAGAGCATAGGTGTCTGAGCCTACTCACTGACTGCAGTCCAGGGAGTTAGTTCTCCCCAAAGGCAGTGTTTTTTGAAGAGAAGTTATACTAAAAACAAACCTCCCCTGAATCTGAAAGACAGTCATACTCACACACATCAGTTTAATGTTCTCACTGATGCTCGTGAAAACAGTGCAAACCAATCATTCTTTACACTCCTCCGTTCATTACTAAACACTCAGTGCCTCACAGTTGACAGTACTGGCAGGCTTTGGAGACAGCTGGGTACAGGTCAAACTAGGACCCTGCAAAGTGGGACTTCCTCTTTCAGTTGTAATGCTGACTCTTCTGAATATTCTAATAAACTTTTTAGCTTAATATTTTCTTTAGTCCTTACCTT
>NW_008332588.1:12912-15397 GCF_000622305.1 Nannospalax galili
CATTGAAAAAAAAAAAAGAAAGTACTTTAGTAGAGGAAGGAGGTAGGATCCAAGTGTCTTCAACTAAGGTTCAAAGCACCCATATATTTTTAAGAAAGTTTAACAAGAACCATTCAATACAAGAGGAGACATTTAAAAGACAATAGAGCAAAAGAACTACAAGATAAACAGAAGCAGAACAGAAATGATTCATTTCCCGCCACAGTCTTTGGTCTGATATTTTAATTAACATATTTCTGTCCTCCTTTGTTTCAGAAAAAACAGCCAACACTGCTTTATTTCTATCTGTGCTTATCAGTAATGACATTGGCTAATTAATTTGTACCCCATCTTCTGGTAGCTTGCCACAGTGAAGAGCAGAAATAATGACATTAGGCTAAGCAGGAGAATTTCACTTCTCTTTTAGAGACTTCTTATCACTTAACTTGTGGCCTTTCTTTAAATGGATGTGACTCAGAGAACACAAGATTAAGGTCATTAGAATATGATAATGTTTCCTGCCTTTACTATATTATGACTGTGAACTAAAAAGGCAGACTAGAAAATTATCAACCAAGCAATGGCCCAAAATGGATTGAGTGGAATCAAGTATAAAGAAAAGTCAAGCTCTATTCCATGAGAGACTTTCATCTTTTTATCATGGTATAATCTGAGAGCAAATACTCACCTAGAGTCTGCAACGACAGTCCGACCTTCCTTACATCGAACTGTATGTGAGAAAATCAAACAGAAGATTACCCCTGTATTTTCCATCTTAAATCACAAAATTTCTCATTCGATTTCACCTTTAGACCTCCATTTCCGGGGTGTATATACTCCCTGCACCTCAAAGGTAAACACAGCAATCCCTGGGTCAGTGTGAGCCACTTAACGTACAACTGAGGTCACAGCACTCTGTGAGCCTAATGATTGCACATCTTGATTTTAACTGTAGAGTCAGTCCATTTTAAGAGAGAATGGTTTGGTTGGTAGGTGTTTAAAGTTAGTTAAACTCATCTTTGAGTACTTCTCAGACCAAGGCTAACTAACTTATCACACACAGCCAGTTGTATTGCTGATGTTAACAGACTGACTGTTGCTAACCAGTGAGGTATAATAAGACTCTAAAACAAGCATAAATATATTGTGTTTCAGGTGCCTCATTGGATGAATAAAAAAAAAAATCCCATCAAATTTCATATAATTGGTACAAGTGCTTACACTTAAGAGAAATTTATAGGAACTGAGACAAAATAAAGGAAAAGCAACCAATATTCCATAGCACCAGGCACTTAGCGTTATTCGATGTACTTACTCAACACGAATAGTGCTGAGCAAAATCCTGCCTCCATGAAACTTAAATTCTGGTGGCTCTACCTCTCACTTCAAGCATATTTCAAAACACTATGCACAGAATGAGTGGTAAGACAAGCCACACAACTGTCTCTTGTCAAGGTAGATAGAGCCTGCACAAGTTACCAGGATCACGGTAGGACCCTACTGTTATACCTGAGACATATCACCAGCATCAAGACACTAGTTTGTGCTGTACATGCTTTCAGCACCAAAATGGTTCAACAACCATGTTCACATGCTGCTCCAAGGGCAAAGTAACTGTTGAAAACAACAATAACCCCTCCCAAGCAACCTGCTGGTTCAATACCATTATGGGAAAGTGTGAAGTGTGCACTGCTGATTGCTGTCAGCCACCAGAAGAGACAACACAAAAGCAGCATCACAGAACACGACAGTAGAGGCTGCTCAGGTCTCAGGCTTTATGTTTGAGAAACAGTGCTGACTACCCAGACCCTTTGCCCAATCCCATTACAAAGCACAGAATTAGTCATACAAAATCACATTCCTTAATTTCAAAGCTGTCATCAAGTGCACCTTATCAGCTACTGAGGGAAAAAAATTGCCTTCAAATTTATAATGCACTCTGAGCTCAAAAATACTGTTGAGAAAAGCAGGCATCTTGGAATGAGAGCCCGGGAGCAATAGCTCCTCAAGCACTTCAGAGCTGATGCAGGGTAAGAGCAGTGAGACCGAGACTGGGGAAGGAAGTCTCTCTCAGAAGCCTCCCAAAAGAATTCAGCTACTGCGGTGCTGCAAGAATCTCTACGGACCTGGTGTTCCCATAATGTGACTGCTAATTAGGACCTGGTCCTCATTCAGCAGCAGAACTGACCCCCATCCACTCATTCTAACACTAAATAAGCATCTACTATATATTCAATGTTGCTATATATGCTCTGGGCTTCACATAAATTAAAGCTGTGGTTCTCATGCAGATGTGATTTTACCCTCTACCCCCAGGGGGCGCTGGCAACTTTTAGTTGTCACAACTGCAATCAAGAGGCCAGAGAAGATGCTAACTAAGCATCCTACAAAGCACAGAAGATTCCCCCCAATATCATGGCTCCAATGTCAACAGGATCTGGAAATTCCTCATTACTTAAAGCATTTTCAAAAGGACCTTGTGAGAAAGACTATTGGAATTGTGTCC
>NW_008332589.1:0-450 GCF_000622305.1 Nannospalax galili
AAGAAATCACAAGAATGGAATATGCAGGAATTGTGTGACACCATAAGAAGATGAAATTTACAAATCATAGGCATACAGGAAGGAGAAGAATCCCAAGATAATGGCATGGACCAGGTCTTCAACAGAACTGTGGAAGAAAATTTCCCAAAATTAAAGACATGCCCATATGAATACAAGAAGCATATACAACACCAAATAGACAGGACCAGAACAGAAACGCTCCATGGCATCATAGTAAAAGCACTACACGTACAAAACAAAGACAAAATTCTGAAAGCTGCAAAAGAGAAACAAGTCACATATAAAGGAAAACCCATTAGGATTACAGTTGACTTTTCAGTGCAAACTGTGAAAGCCAGAAGAGCCTGGAGCAAAGTATTCCCAGTTTTAAATGACCAGATATGCCAACCCAGATTACTATACCCAGCCAAAATGTCTATTATAGTCAAA
>NW_008332590.1:0-342 GCF_000622305.1 Nannospalax galili
ATAATCACATCATAAGGGTAGAATCCTCATTAAAAAATGGTATTTCTATGTTGTAAAAAAATTACCCACAGACACTTCGTTTTTAACTCTTTGTACTCTGACACAGGAGAACAGAATGAGAATTGGACCAAAAATCATAAGAGATCCATCTGAAAAAGGCAACCATGCTGGACCCCTTAGCTCCAACGTTAGCCTCCAGAACTGTGAAAATGACTTTATACTGTTTTTTTTTCTTTTCCTCCCTGTCTTTTTCTATTATTATTGTTATTTTTATTATTACTATTATCATTGTATTTTACAGTCCTGACAATTTTATATATGTATATAATGCATTTGGGTTAT
>NW_008332591.1:0-1313 GCF_000622305.1 Nannospalax galili
TGTTAATTCTCTGCCCTGTTGACCTATCTAATGGAGACAGGGGGGTATTGACATCCCCTACTTTTAATGAGTTGGGATTAATCTGGGTCTTAAATTCCTGTAGTATTGTTTTCATGAAGTTGGGTACACCAGAGTTTGGTGAATATAAGTTCATGATTGTAATACCTTCTTGATTTATTGTTCCTTTGATCAAAATGAAGTGGCCCTCTTTGTCTCTTCTGATTAGTTTTAGTTTAAAGTCTTGTCAGATATTAAAATTGCTACACCTGCTTTTTTCTTAGTGCCATTTGCTTGGTATATTTTTTCCATTCTTTCACTTTGAGATGCTGTCTGACCTTGAAAGTGAGATGAGTTTCTTGCAGACAACAAAAATATGGGTTTTGTAACTTAGTCCATTCAACTAGTCTGTGTCTTTTGAGTGGGGAGTTCAGCTCATTGATATTTAAAGTTATTAATGAAAGATGTGTATTGAATCCTGTTATTTTTATTTCAGTTCACATTCTTAATATAGCTGTACATTTCCACATTTATATCTTCATTGAAATTCTGTCTGACACCCCTCGTGTATAGCTGTTCCTTTGTTCAGCTCTTTGTATTGCTTCAAGAACTCTCTGAAGGGCTGGTTTTGTGGGCATGAATTCTCTCAGTCTATTTATGTCATGGAAGATTTTTCTTTCCTTCAGCTATGATAGACATTTGGCTGGGTAAAGTAATATGGATTGGCATCTGTGGTTATTTAGAGCTGGGAATATTTTGGTCCAGCCTCTTCTGGCTTTCATAGTTTGCATTGAAAAGTCAGCTGTAATCCTGATGGGTTTTCCTTTATATGTGATTTGTTGTTTTTCTTTTGCAGCTTTCAGAATTTTCTCTTTGTTTTGTGCGTGTAGTGTTTTTACTACGAGGTGCCGTGGAGAGTTTCTGTTCTGGTCCTCTGTTTGGTGTTCCGTATGCTTCTTGTATTTGTATGGGCATGTCTTTCTTTAAGTTTTGGAAATTTTCTTCCACAATTCTGTTGAAGATCTGGTCCATGCCATTGTCTTGGGATTCTTCTCCTTCCTGTATGCCTATGATTCGCAAGTTTGGTCTTTTTATAGTATCACTCAATTCCTGCATATTCCATTCTTGTGATTTCTTAAATTTTTCATAATCTTTGCTTGAGTGGTCCAGTTCGTCCTCTTTATCTTCCAGTCTTGATATTCTGTTTTCTATTTCATTCATCCTATTAGTGAGGCTTTCATCTGTCATTTCTAATTGGCTTACTGAGTGTTTCACTTCCTTCTTCATTTCAGCCTGAGTATTCTTCAATATTTCTA
>NW_008332591.1:2767-25175 GCF_000622305.1 Nannospalax galili
ATTTATTTATTTTTATGGGGCTTTTGGCTACTCTAACATTCCCTCCTCTGAAGAGGTAACCCTAAAATCTTTTAAGGATTAGATATAAGTCCCAAATACTTTCAACATTTTTGACTTTTGGAACAGAGTACGTTGCTAAGAGGCCCAAGAACATTGCGAGTTTCAGACAAGAAACTGGCTACTTTTCTTTGGGCCTTTTAGAGTCTTTCTACCCTAACTGCCTAGCCAATTCCTACCTCCTATTCTTATCACACCATCCTCTGAAGAGGTTACCCAAATTGCCAATAGGGAATAAGGACACAGACTGCTCTGGCTTCTTCCATGTTGAACAGGGACATGGGGTGAAGCAATTGGAGTGCCCCTTTAGTGGGTCTCTCAAAAAGACACCCAAATTGCATAATTCTTGTCTCTATGGGGAAAAGAAAGTCTTTAAATCATAGGTGCTGTGAAGGAGAAGTAAAGGCAAGAGTAATTAACATTACAAGTTCTAGATAGGGAACTAGAAAAAAGTCAGAACAGTAAGCCCTTTCTGTTAATCAGAGACAACTATGAATATAATGTGTCAGAGAGGCTGATAGAACAGAATCTGAGGTGAGGTAGTAATCAAGGCCGATTTATCTTAGGAAGTTAGCTAGATAGTTCATTAGATGGCTTCTGAAGCAGCTGCATTAATTCTGCTGTTGGAATCTCTAATGGTGATAAGAGGTTCCCTAACTGAAGCTGTAGAGGCTCTTGAAGAAGTAAAAGCAGATGTCCAGGCCTTCTGCGTGGGAACAGCTCTGGATGGAGACTTGGACTTGGTATCTGATCCTGCTTAAACACCCACATGTTTCCAAACACCTTAAAATCACTCTTGGCCTCATTTTTATCTTTAAAATGTAGAGGTTAAAGCAATCCCACCACTGAGTTACATCCAAAGGAAATGAAATTAATGTACTGAAGAGACTTCCACACTTTTTATAAGTATTTTATTTATTATTTTTTAATAAAAAATTAAAAAATAAGACAGTGAAAAATAAATTATTTTAAGTATTTATTTATTATTTTTTAAATTGCCTGCATGTATGTAAGTGCACTAATATCATGCAATGCTTGTAGAGGTTAGAGGAGGATGTTAAATTCCCCTGGAACTGGAGTTGCAGGGTTGCTAGCTGCCATGTGAGTGCAGGGAATCGAACCTGGGTCCTCTGCAAGAGCAGCCAGTGCTCTTAACTGCAGAGCCGATTCTCTAGACCCCAGACTTCCACACTCTTGTGTTCATTGCAGCCTATGCACAATACCTAAGACATGCAACCAAGCCAAGCAGCTCTCAAGGCATGAAGGAATCAACTACATTACATTCAGTGAATAAATCAGATACTAGTTAGCAAAGGCTAGGGCAGAGGTGGAGTGGGCAAGAGATGGAGATTGGGAGTATTTTGGTCAAAGGATTTAAACTTCAGTTAGAAGGAAAAGACTCTTATCATGCAGGTGAGCATAATTAAAAACAATGCATTGCATACTTAGAAATTGCTGACAGCAGTTTTTAAGTACTCTCACCACAAAAGTATGTGAGCTAATGAATATGTTAATTAGCTTGATTTAGCCATTCCACAACATACACACTTCAAAACATCATCTGTGCACCATAAATATTTGTAATTGCTGTCAATTTTTAAATAATTTTATAGAATGATTTAAGAATGATATTTAAAAGCATCAACTGAACTACTGTTATCACCCCTTCTTTCTCCCATGTACACTTTCCAAACCAAAATCATTCTATAAAGTGAATAAAAGCATACTTGGGAGAGTAGAAGTGGAGTTCAGAGTTCCACCTACTTAGCTGTCACGTCACTCCCTGAAACCTCCCAGCAGGATACTGTAGAGCAAGGCTTCAACCCACCGCTCCCCAAGGTTTCTACATTAATAAGGATCTACGTTTGCCACATCCTGGTTCCTGCTATCCACAGTGTCAGCAGGAAAGGGAGCCTATGGAGACATTCACTGTCCAAAGCTGCTGGTGGCCATCAGTCCTGCATTGAATGGGGCCTGGAATTCACAGAAAGGGGCTTTGTGTAGGTGCAGTCTAATACCTGGGACCAAGGCAAAGACCGTGGTGGCCATACACCTGCATATGAAGGTGGAGAGGGAAATAAGAAGGAAAACTAAACTCTGCTATAATGAAGTTAAAGATGGGAGTCTGTTGAAAACACGTTATTTTTCATGGAGGTTTTACAAACAGACATCCAATGTTTCACCCTCATTAACTCAACTTCCAACTCCATGTTAGGGACAATAATTGGTTTTGTTCTGCTAATTAATATTAATCATGGCTCCATCCGTTATTTCTATTCTTTTGAAGTCATCCTTGGCCTTTTATTTAAACAATGCAGAGTCTGTATTTTCTGCGATTACAACTTCACCAGGATCAATGCTTATGCCATGCTTCCTGGGGATAACAGCTCTCCATGACTGGTAGGCACAGTCCATGTTTTCATAAGGCTTTTCCATCCTGACTTAAGCTGCTTGATTAAATGGCAGTTCCCCAACCCCTCGTCCTCACAAACCCCTATAAAGTGGTACCCCAGGTGGGACCAACCACCCCTTACCTAATTACTCTCTTAAGTGTTTGGAGTATTTGGAAAGATGAAAACTCATTGAGCATTAATTAGAACCTGAGGAGATCTTAGTTCACCACTCATAACCTACCCATGCCATCTTGGTGTTTTTCCTCAGAACTTTTTATTTATTTTATTTTTATTTTATGTGTGTGCTGCCTGCATGTTTGTAAGTAAGTGCACCCATGTCGGCAATCCCCATGGATTCTGGAAGAGGGCATCAGATTCCCTGGAACCGGAGTTATAGATGGTTGTTAGCCACCATGTAGGTGCTAAGAACTGAACCTAGGTCCTCTGCAGGAGCAGCCAGTACACTTAACTACTGAACCATCTCTATAGCTCCCCATCCCATTTTGAATGAAACAATGGAAATTTGTGACTTGTCAAGGCAGTCATGAGAAAGGTAAATATACTAACATTTATGGGCTTCTGCAGTATGCCAGATGCTGTGGTACATACAACAGAGCTTATATGCCATCATCTCTTACTTTGCAAATGAGAAAGTTGGGAACCACAGAGTTTAAATGACTTGTCCAAGTGTTTAAATTTCCATGTCCAGCTATGAGGACTGACTGGATCTTATGGAATCCATTCTATGAGGCTTGGAGCATATTCCTTCTCCTCTCACAGCCCAGTCTATCATCTAAAGCTGTGAAGCTTGGCCCTTTTTAGAGTGATTTTGGTAAACTTTAGTACACTAGATTTCTTAGAGGCTTACCAATTTTTTGTAAAACACCCCATTTTACAGATGAGGAATGTCTCCTATGGATCTTCTTAAGCTTTCTCTTATAACATCAAAAAAATGGAGCAGTGAATCCCATGTCCCAGCCCTAGTTCAGCCAAAGACAAAAGCATCTTTAAATTACAAGTTCCTAATAAGCTAAATTTGCCTTTCACATATTAAAAAAGAAGTGAAAACCAAATATAGGAGGAACATAATGTGAGACCTGGTATACTGTGGGTGTTTCCTCGCATGGAATGAGAGGATGGTAAAGATTATTAAGTGTAAATGACACTCAGATGCCTGAGGTTTGGCAAATGCATCTCCTCCAAACTTGTCTATGGTTGAGTTTATTTAATTCATGTTTATTTTGCTGTGAGTTTAACCTCTGTTTCTTAATCAGACAAAAGATGTTTACTACCAAAACATCTAGCAATTCAAGAAATGGTGACAGTTCAGACAAATAAATACAACTTGCAAGATAATAGCTTTCCTCAGTATAAAGAGAATTTCTCAGTAACATTAGTGATTATAGAATATAAAACTTTTCTTTACAATCTATAAAATCTTTAATGCCCCCTCAAACATTATGGGATGTAGAGAAGAGAAAGCTAGAAAACATATTACTGAAGGGTAGCTTTGTAATATAAATATGTTCAACTTCACAAGGCTGCTTATTTTTGCCCTCAGTCTCAACTGAAGATCTTGTGAGAGAATACTTCCACTATATTAAAGATTGGAGGGAAAGCAGTTATCACTCACATGTGTAAGCCAGTCATGCCGCACATGATCCCCTGGCCCAGAGGATGCGGAGGGCAATGGTGGCAATTTGTTTACAGCTATCACTCTTTCAAAAGCCAAAAAAAAAAAAAAGAATTTATTCATAATAAACAACTGAAATTATAAAATTATTCTTAGGTTGAAATTCTTTTGTGGCTTAATATGTTGATCTGTGACTCTGAAAAATAGACATGTATGTCTTAATAAAGAAAAATGAGATGAAATATCTTTATTTTAAATAAGTGAAGTTTATTTTGGCATAAACATTTTCAAAGATCTGGCTGTCTATGAGAGAAGAGCAGTCATGTTCATGATGGAAGAAAAGCCTGAAGCCTCAGAGAACGAAGAGGGAAGAATGAGAGGAAGGGGAAAGGAGAGCATTCCGGTAGAAGATGCAGGAGGATAGGGAGTCGGGACTCAGACTGCTCTGGCTTCTTCCAGAAAAGTGGTAGCTGGATAGTGACTATATAAAAATCAGATTTGACCAACAATGAATGAGGAACACTTTTTCTCAATCCTAGCTTCACCAAATTCATGCAAAACACTGCAGCTCCAGGTGGCAAATCCTGCTCTGTGATGAGTAATCTTATCCTCCAGAACACGCTCTCTGCTCACTCCAAAATCAACCAGCTATGTCACCTCTCTGTGCTCCTGCTTTAGCTCTGGGATTGCCACTGTAAAGCTCATGTTTATCTCATCTGCCCCATGGTGCCATGCCTCTTGACATTTTCAATGCCTAACATAATGTCCAACACAAGGTGTTTTAATCAATAACAGTCAAATTAATAAGTAAATGAATGAGCCTTGCTGCCAATGTGAGACATTTTATCATGTTAAGTATTTTTTTCCAAACTAGTGTCCCACTTTGGAAAGCTTCATTAGGTCCACAATTAAACACAATGTTGGAAAATGTCCTTATTATTACTATCATCCCTTACAGATGTTCATGTTAAGGTAGTCCAACTATCTAACCAAATTCAACTTGGTTTGACCTAGTATATCCCAGACTCATTTTGATAGTGGAAATGAATCTCCCACTAAATAATTCTTTCTACAGAAGTAATGTTCTTCAAGGCACTGACTGGGAAATAGTTCTTTGGTAAGAGTGGATGTGTTTAGCAAGAGGTGAGTAGGCATCATTTTTGACAGAGCCCAAGTGTCAGCCTGACCTAACTATTATCTGTGAAAGTTGGATCATATCACTGGTTATTAGAAAAATCTTGTGCCATAGGAACTGGAAGCTTGCTCTGTCCCTTCTCACCCTAGGGTATGTGCCTTACGTTCTGACCCCTTTTGACCCTCGTTTACTTTAATCTTTGGATACGGCTATGTAACACATGGAACACATTTCTGAATGCTCACCTGCACCTGGAGAGGAAGAAAGCCTTTTTCTAAGTAGGCCTGCTTTCTAGAGAATAAAGGAGACATTTTGCTCTTAGCAAGGTTTCAGCCTTGAGTGGGATTTCCCTACACAGTCTTGGCTCAATAAATTTCATGTACAAAGATAGGGAAATGTAAGATCTTGGGAAAATTATGTGTTTTGCTGCTAATGTATTACAAAGTAGTATATGTGCTGTAACATATTGAAATAATATATATCGGGGTGGGAGATGGGTCAGTCAGTAAAATGCCTTCCATGTAAGCGTGAGGACCTGTGTTTGGATCTGCAAAGCCCATGTAAAAAGTTGGGCAAGTGGCCTATGCCTGTGACCCTAGCACTGAGACAGGCAGATCTCTAAAGCTCAGGAGTCAGCTGGCCTAGCCAATCAGTAAGAGATGTTGTCTCCAAAAATAAAGATGCAAAGTGATCAAGAAGAGGTATCCAAAGTTTATCTCTGGCCTCCACATGTGCACCCACATTCATATGTACACACACCTTCACTAATAAGTACATACAAGGACCACACACTATACAGTACACCAGTGATAATAATAATAATAATGGCAATAATCAAATAGATGAATTCCTTCAGATCTCCCTTTGGACTTCACACCCCATTGCCGGTTAACATTTTTGGATAATTTAGTTCATGCCTCAAAACTTTTTACAGGTTATTTGTACTAAGATAGATAATGTATAGTATGTATAATACATGTGGTTATAAACATGACGTTCACAAATACAGTCTTGTTTTGTTACAAACTGGGCTCATCCTATACATATAATTTATAATCTTCCTCTTTTTTCCACAGAAAACATTATGAACATCTGTTTATGGCAATGCTCACTTTTAACAACTCAGATGTGCTACTTTCCACTTTCCAGATAATTATAACTTATTTCAGTAGTCCATATCTGGTTGATTCACCTCTGGTCATTTGTATGGTAGTTACCGATCAGCTCTGTGCTCTCCATGAACTCCCTTCTACACACAGCTTTGGATGAGAGTGACAGCTGTGGAAGGAACATCACCTAGAAATGGAGTTTCTCAGCCCATGTGTTTCTTTGACTTAATTCGTTTCTACAAACTTTCCCATCACCATTTCACACTCTTCTTTAGTTGCTGGTGGTGTTAAATATCTTTTCTTTTGTTTATCAGCTACTAATATTTCCTTTCTGCTTATTCATATCCTTTGCCCGCTTTTTTATTATGTTCATTTTACTGTGAAAATGTGGGCAGTGTTATGGATTGTGGATGGTAGTACTCTGAATATTACATAGATTAGAATAGCCTGTAGCAATTCTTTCATGTGTACCTCTGAAAGATTGTGGATCTTTATGTAGTCACATGTGTCTACCTTTCTTTTGGCTTTTAGCTTTGTTTGTATCATGCCAAGAAAAGTCTTTTCTAACTATGTCTATATAATGATTACCATATTTTCTTTTGATACTTTCTTAATTTTAATGTTTTTTTACAAATAAATTTTTCATTTGTATTGAACATATTCTTTCTACAGATGGCATGTTGTGGGAATTTTCAAATTGGGAGAGGTACTACACAAATATATCTGCAGTGGTAACACAATTTGTTACGTCTTATTATTTTTTGCAGTCAGAAAAAAATGAAAGTAGAAAATTTCACCTTGAATCAATTATAACCTCTGTTTATTTTCCGAATAGGCATTACATAACAAAGCAGATCATGTGTATGGAGCACTTAAGTTGCTAAATGTTTTTGCATCTTGTTTGTAATTTCCCACATCATCACAACCCATAAGGGTCACAGCAGGCAGTGTTAACAGTTTTAAATGACCAGTTTAAGTTCTCTAAGATACCTAATGGCTGTATTGACTCAACATGGCTACTCTCTTTACTTTCTGGTATTCTTTCTATTGACAATCACAAACTTCCCACCAAGCATTTTCTGCATGTGGAAAAATACTAAGATAAAGTCCTGCCTATAAAAAAGGTGAAGACTTAAATAAGTGAAGCAATATAGATTTGTTAAAACCACTGGTCACAAGCCATTTCTCCCTGTTCTGGTCTAACACAAATGGTCGTGACTGAGTTGCAGACCTGCTGGAAATGGGTCTGGGGTGGGTGCTGGGAACAAGCTTAACCGGAGAGGTGCAAATTGTGCCAGTGTAATTCCTAATACAAGACAGTGGAAAATTGCTAGCCCAATTGAGAGTTGTTAACACAATAGAAAGCACGCTGAAGGAAAACCTGATGTGTCTCTCCTGCATCTTTTTTGTCCCCACTGCCATTTTCTGAGGGGATGAAATGAGATGGCATTGGGAAGAAAACTACCACACCAGAGCCGCGTGATTGCTGCTTTGAATGCAGGGCAGCAGCGCCAGTGCAGCCAGATTGATCCATTTCCAAGCAATGGTCATTACATTGCGTTTTACTCTGAAAATGCAGCGCTTTTCTCTTTCCTGAGGTGTCTGTGGTGATGGATAGCAGGCTGCCCTACCTTAGTACATTATTTTATGTTTAACAATCTTATGTCGTAGAATTAACTGAGTTGCACATTCGGTGATATCCGAAAACTTACTCTGGTCTATGAAAAAGAAAGCAAATTATAGAGAGGAGGTTTGAATCATCGGAAAGGGGTTTATACTGTTCAAATGACCGTACTTTGCAATTGATTAGATACAATGTCTAATTTTTATGCTGTCCTTTTAATGATTGATGATCATCAGAGAGAAAATGCTTATTCTTAAAAGAATAGTCTTCAAACTTTGTTTCTCTCATTTATCATCTTCATATTTTAAAGTTATTATGCTTTGAGAATGAGTTTTGGGGAGAATTGTTACACTTGTTAAGCATATGAATGAGCTGAAACACAGTTGTAGTGTTGGCCCACACCAGCCAAATCTATCAATAAGGAAATGGTAAAACCTGTGTGAAAGGAATGCATGGCCACACACACAGGCACATGTCCATCACAATGAACAAGGCTGTATCTTCTTTCCTTGAGCCTAGTGCAGACACATGGTCATCTTGGAACCAACACGCACAGGACTTCTGCCACAGCCACTTGTTATTTGCCATCTCTTCTGGTTTGGTTTCTATTGCTGTGATAAAAATATTAACCAAGACCAACTTGGGGAGGAAAGGGTTTACTTTAGCTTACATCTCCCAGGTCACAGTTCATGGTTGAGGGAGATCAGGGCATGAACTCAGGACAAGAACCTGGAGACAGGAGCTGGAGCACAGAACATGGAGGAATGCTGCTTACTGGCTTGCTCCCCTGGCCTGTGCTCAGCCTGCTTTCTATACAACACAAGACCACCCACCATGGGCTGGGCCCTCCCATATCACTCGACAATCAAGAAAATGCCCCATAGAGTAGAACCGGGGAAATGGGCAGGAGGCCCCAGCCTTAGCCCAGGCACTATTGGCAGCTGATCACTGCAGGGGAAAGGAGAGTTAGTCTTCTTTAAGGGAGTGACCATAGATAGGCTGACAAGGCTCCAGAGGATGAATTCACACCAAGAGACACCTAGGGATACAAACTTGACTCAATAGGCCTCAACATATATGACAGAATGCATGAAATCCAGTGGAGAGGATGGAGGGTGCAGATAGGGGAGGGAATCTAAACATGATTAAGATGCATTGTATGAAATAAACAAAAATGCATAGAAAAAAATAAAACAAATTTAAAAAATGTTAATAAAGCCAATGACACAATGAAAAAACTAAAAAAGAAAGAAAGAAAATGCCCCATAGACATGACTACAGGCCAATCCGATAGAGGAAATTCCCTAGTTGAGATTCTCTCTACCCAGGTGTGTCAGCTTGATAACTAACGCTGTACAGGACACATCTACCACCAAGAACAGTTCATGATGGAGCAATTATTTATAGACTGATTGGACAAATTAGTGAAATGAAAGTGCTTCTGAAATTAAAAATATTCACATTTCACATTAAATTTTTTTCATAAGATGGGGGCTGGAGAGATGGCTCAGTGGTTAAGAGCACTGACTGCTCTTGCAGAGGACCCAGATTCAATTCCCAGCACCCACATGGCAGCTATGAACCATGCTTAACTCCAGTTCCAGGGGAATCTGAAGCTCTCTGCTGACCTGCGTGGCATTGTGCAACATGTGTACACTCACATACATGCTGGCAATACACTCATACACATAAAATAATAAAAATAATAAAAATAAAATATAAAAAAGTTAAATCAATTGTCAATATAAAGTTGAATTTCAAGGTTATCCACCCTATTATTTGTCATGATTTTCCTCAGTCTCTGCATATTTCTATTCCTTCAAATATTTAAATTATACTTATTGATTGTGTGTGCACACAAACACACAGGCGAATCATAAGACAACTTTCAGGAATTGGTTCTCTTCTCCCACCATGTGGGTTTCAGGAATTAAACTCAGGTCATCAAGCTTAGTTGCAAGTGTCTTTACCCACTGAGCCATCTTGCTGGCTGTAAAGTCAAATTCACTGCTAGAAGGCGCGCCATCTGGTTCCCTCCTCCCATTATCCTTACCACAACCCGAGGCAAGAATTCTCCAAAATCGTCATTTGGAAAATCCTAACAAGTTTATTGGGCTTACTAATTGAGCATGAGGTGTTGGTTTACTTACAGAAGAGTGGACAACCCCCCATTTATGGCTGCGCTGGAAAGTCCACACTCAAGCATAGATCCTGTAACTTCCGGACAGCCACACAAAATGACAAGAGAGGTGCCTCATGATATTCTCAGCTTATATATTCTTAGCCTCTCCCCCTCATGCAGCTAAGATCAACTGATTAAGTGGTAGGGGTAACTGGTTCCCCCCTCCCCCTCCCACACACTCCTTTGGGGGAGCATGGGAACGAGGTGTGACTAAAGCTTGTCACCATAGTGGTTGGAAGAACTTCCAGTTAACATTGACCCTGCATACTACTTTTAACTTTGCACACTGGAGAGTTATTTTGGTACATAAATATACCTATATACATATATATTCTTATTTTTTTTTTACTTCTTCATAAGAAGAAGTAAAGTAAGAACTTAGAAAATGTCCAGAATCTTTGCAAACTACATGCTGTGAACTGTAATAACAATTTTAAACCTCCCTGGCCTCAATACTATGACTGGGATGATTTGGACATGGAAACTAAAAATCCCCCAGATTCTTAAATTTGAACAGCATAAGCATGCAATTCTAACATTGAAATTTATTATATCTCCTTAATCCTACATCTGGAATAATAGTAATTAGCTCATTCCCATTAAGTTGATCAAAGAAGCTATATCCTTCTATAAATTATTAATAATTTCAAAGGACTTCAGAATTTAAACTAAAAACCAGAAAAATGGAGTTTACATATAATGTAAATATAACTTATATTTACCCTCTAAACTCTCCTGTAAATGATTACTGTAAGTTCTATTATAAAATTATAAACTAAAAGTTAAACAATTTTCCTTGGTTACAATATTTTAAAACTTGTATGGGATGCCACACCTTAAAGCATGGATCATCTTTTAATTTGGGAAACAAACTGTAAGTTAAAATGCATGTTATTTAGATTTAAATTTTCCTTAGGCATTTTAGCAAGCATCTCTCATAGTTGTCTATGTTATTAGGGGAAAAAAAGGAATAAAAAAGCAGAAAAAGAAGCTATTGGATTAAAAAGAAAAAAGTGATGCTCAACTTTAAAACAAAGATAACCCTACAGTTGGTTAATGGCCATCCTACTAGACTCCAGCAAGGAGTCCAGATTTCAGAGTGCTCAGCCGTGGGACACCCATCACTGATCCCATGCAGCCTCAGATGGGAAGCGATGTCAGATGTCACCCTGCCCTTTCCTGTTTGAGGCAGAGAGCCATCAATTCAATCTTCTCTCTGGAAGTCACTTACTTTTTAACACATTTAAGTGCTAAGAACTTTTAAAGTCAAGAGCAACTTCCTTTTACCTAACTTACAGCCTTCATACTCAATAGCAAGGCCATCAGGCAATTTCTGCAGTTGCCTTATTGTTTGCTTGATGATTTGTTTGATTTTTAGGAGAATGAAGAGTTTCTAGAACAGAATAGGAGGTTTTCTTTGCTAAAGCATCATTTTTATAAAAGAAACATTTGCTTCTTTTGGAAGCATTAGAAAACTGTAAGGAAATGGGTAATTTATGAAAAAAAATCCAAACTTCCTGTTGCCCAAGAGATCATTGTTAACACCTTAGTACTCCGTCTTCCCATCGTTATTTGTACACATGTGCTTACATACTTAACACTGTACATTTAATATTAGATCACAAGCATTTTCCAGTACCACTGTAAGCTTTTTAGATGCACTATTCTTAACATTTTATTTACTATGATATCTCCTGCATATGCCACAATTTACATAAGCATTCCCCTATCATTGGGCACTTAGCTGCAACCACTGTTTTAGATTTGAACTTCTCTGTGAATTGAATTCCTTGGTTACATAAGTTGCTTAACCTATACCATTTACTTGATTATTCTATAGAATTTAATATAGAGAAGGTGATTCTTAACTAGGATATCATTATTTTTCAAAGGATGTGTAACCCATGAAACAAAAATTCTACTTGAAGATAAATTACTATTCATATCCCTTGTTAATACAATAGCAAATGCTGGCCAGTAGAACTATGTTATTTTTAAACATATATGATTTTTAAATCTTCTAACAGTCCCATTTAAAAAGAAAAAAGAGGAAACTAATATTAATCAAAGTATTACCACTTCAAATCTGCAATCAGTATAAAAATTACAAATGAGATATTTTCAGCGTGAAGACTTCAGTTCAGTTCTCCAGTATTCACATAAGAAGCTAGGAGTGGCAGCACGCACCGCAATCTCAGCACAGGACAGGCGGAGCACTGCAGCAGACTGGTCAGGCAGTCCAGCTGAATTAGTGAGCTCCAGATTCAGTGAGTGACCCTGTCTCAAAAACCAAAGTGGAGAGAAATCAAGAAAGATACTTGAAATTGATATCTGGTCGACCCACACACACATGCATATATGTGCACACTCACTCAAAATATGTGTATGTGTATACACACATGAACACACATAATATACCACATACAAAATACAATAAAAATGAAAATCACATGTGTATTCAATATAACCACATTTCTACGGCTCAGTAGCTACATGTGGCTGATTGCTATTCTGTTAGAAAGCCCAGAAGAAAAGATCTAGTATAGGTGGGTAGATAAGAAGGTGGATTCTAGCACTAGAGAGATGGCTCAGCAGTTAAGAGCACTGGCTGCTCTAGCAGAGAAACCAGGCTCGATTCCCAGCACCCACATGCTGGCTGACAACTGTCTATAACTCCAATTCCAGGGGATCTGACGCCCTCTTCTGACCTCCATGGGCTTTGCACAACACAGGTGCACTCATATCTATTCGCAATATACTCATACACAGATAATAAAAATAATAAATAAAATATTAAGTAAAGTAGGTGGATTCCAGCTAGTTTCTGTCAGTTACTAGCAAACCTCAGACAAGCCATTTCACTTCTCTGTGCTTCATTTTGCCTGTAAGTAAAATGGGAATCATATTAGTATTACTATGCAGAGTTGATGTAGAGATCTATAGGAGAATCTATGAAATAATATTCAATATACTCCACACATAAGAACACTTTAAACACATAGATAATGATCCATCTCTAACTTAGCCAAATAACTTTAGTATCCTAAGCCTATCTTTTAGTATTGTTACTATTTCCCAAAGGATGGATTATTTAGAAAATAATCATCACTGCTCTCACACTCCAGAAAAAGGAACTAGTATTTCCCTGGAGCCACAACACAGACTCATATGCCTCTTGGATTGATGTATGTGAAGGATTGTCCTTCTCTGTGACATTTTTTGGTCCTTTTTCAGCAGCACTCTACATTGGTTTCTCATAGCTTACATAAATGGTATGTTCTGAACTCTTCCAAGAAGGGACATAGAAGGAGCCACAGGTTCTTGGCCAAGTTATTGTAGTGGATAATTGGGCCTATTCTGCCTCTCCCCAAATTCTAATATCTTACCCCTCAGCCTGCAGTTGAGGCTAGTTAACCTCATTTGGCAAACATGTTTGAGCCACAGAACAGGCTGTTCATGCTGACTCAAGTATATGTACACCAGTGCTTCTGCCATGTGCAGGGAGAGAGCCTCTGGCACAGCCCACGTGAGAGATATGAATGGAGACATCTCTCTTCATTGACCCTGGAGGTGGCCTTGGCTTTCTTCAAGTAGAAGGACTGTGACTGCAGTTACAAATCCTTCACACTTAGAGAAGTGATCAAAACTGATGGAAAAATGTTATATTAAAAGCCAATACTGCTACTGGCCAACGTGGCCAAAAAACATAGCTAGGCATGTCTTATGTGAACTCTTTCTTTGACGTGTAATGAAGTTACAGCCTGATAAAACTTTTGCATGATGAAGACATCGTTATAATAACAAAAATGCAATTATGACACCACCCTTTCAAACAATGTAGCCTAGCAGCACAGTATACTGTGCAGTACAGGTTGGGTCCCTTCACCATCACAGGGCTGACTTGGAGCTGTGGCTCCCAGCCACTGCCCACAAGAAAGGAACAGACACATACTGTTGGTCTAGAAAAAGACCAAAATTAAAATCCAAAGTGTGAATTTTATTGAATACATATCACTTTTATGTTATCATAAATTGAAAAGATAATTCAGAGTCATAAGTTTAGGACCACCTGCATTTAGAGCACCATGACCAGGCACTTCTGACTTTTATTATATTCCCACACTACTGTGGACTCTGTTTTCATTGTATTAATGTGGAAAGTATCACAAAAGTAATGTGCAATCACACCTGTGCTTTCTTCATGTTCAAATAGAAAGATGTCCTTTTCTGGTGAAATCTCAACCCCTCTCTACGCTCTACCCCTCCCTATGGCCCTCCACTGATCGTCTGTTCTACTCTGTCTTCAACCCTATCACTCTTCACTGGCTCTTCTACCTCTTCTCTTCTTATGTTCCTTAAGGACAAACCAGTATTTGTCTCTCAGAAACACTAGGACATGGTGACTGGAATTCAGGAGACCACTGTCTTGACCTTTTATACCTCCAATATCCTTGGGGTCATCCAGGGAGAAGAATCTGGGCTGTGTTTTTAGGGGCAATACTTGCCCATCTCAGGGGACATCACTTTGACCTTTAGACTTTTGTGTGTGATCACACAGATCTGTAAGTGTGTGTTAATGTTTAATAACTAGCTGTAGATGGTCAATGAACAATCAAAGCTGGGTTCATTCAATTGGATAGAATGGCTGATGTTTACTAGGATTGCCGCAACATAAGGCCACAGTCTGGGGGAGGGGATTGGACTTTTTAAAGGATTTAGATGGAATGTTCCCTTATCCTAGGATGGGTCTCCATGGGGGATGAAAAGCTCTGGATAGGATTGACCTCTACGACTGTGTCTGGAGCTAGGATTCCCACACCTGTCTCTCTGTTGATAACTTTTTGCACAATTCATGCTTGCCTTTCTCCAGTTGGGGGAACAGCAATTCACAGTCTTCGCTTAATGTCTGCAATGATGCCTCCTGATGAGTGAGAGCTTTTCCCAGCATGAATCTTATTAGCATTTTTCTGACCTCAATAGTTCCATGAATAGTCAAAAACCCAATATAATAGGAAGAATATAGGCTTGACACAGAACACGGATTACATCCTACCTACCTTATTATGTGACTTTGAGAAAGACTATATAATTTCTTAGCCCTGATTTCTTTATTTGTAAAGTGACAATGGAGGAAAGACCATCTTCAACAAATGGTGCTGGCAAAAATGGATCTCCACCTGTAGAAGAATGAAACTAGATCCTTATCTTTCACCTTGCAAAAAAGTCAACTCCAAGTGGATCGAAAAATATGTATCGCTTGTGTATCTAACTGCTTCTTTTCTGCAGAAAGAACAGTAGATCTCACAATATGTTTATAACAGTGAAAACGAATGAAAAGAAGCATTTTGTGATAAAACCCATTTCCTACGAATTGTATGAAAAAGAGTACCCCCACCTCCTTGAGACAGAATCTCATGTAGCCCAGGATGACCTGGAATTCCTTATCTTCCTGCCTCCAACTCCCACATGCTGGGATTACAGGTGTGTGTCCAGTTTATTATCTGTTTTAGAGACTAAGAAACTGAAATCTAAGCATGTTTCACATGTTTCTGGGCCCTAGGTTCTTCTACTTATTGTCTGGTCCCTCTGTCCTGTCTCAGCCCCAGTATCTGGAAGAACTGGTGTTACTTGTGGTGGTCCCTTTCCTCCCCGTGTATTTCTTGAAAGGCAGAGGTCTGAACTACACATCCCTTCCCATCATGCGGCATTGTTCTCTCTCACCAAGGTCCAAATGTATTTCTTGGAGCAAAAGCACACACATACTATTTCCTCTTCACATGCTCCATCCTCAGTCTTTGATATTATTGTCTATTCTCTCCATCATCAAATCAATTCCCTTCAGTTAGAGATGCTGCACTGACCTGTGTACATTCACATTCCCCTCTTCAGTTTAGATGGTCCTCACGTGTCTTCTCTGCAGCCTTATATTTTCCTCATGTGTTCTTACCCATAGTCGCAATGGTATTTAAACACTGATATTGAGGTTCTGGGTGTTGACTTCATATGAACATAGAACCATCTTTCTTCTAACTTGCAACTCAAACTTTCTGTTTCCTGCTAGATATTTTTCATTCAGATGACCCAATACAGATGTCCCTCAATTAAGCATATCCCAAGTTTGGTTCAACAGTATAGGGTGAACATATATTTTACTGGCCAAATCACATCATTTTTAATATGAAAAATGATTTTCCTTACTAATAACTAAACTACAATTATAGGCATAAACAAAAGCTGTTTCAGGAATGTTGAGTGACTTTTCTTTAGGCGCAGCCAGCAAAGGGGCCATGACACTTTTAGGGGTCCATAAAAATTGTTTCTGGTCAGTTAGCAAGTCGAGGGGAAATCTTTAAATAAGTATTTTCTTGTCCTTCATTGTTCTCTTCCTCACAGCCAGCAAAGGGGCCATGACACTTTTAAGGGTCCATAAAAATTGTTTCTGGTCAGTTAGTAAGTTGAGGGGAAATCTTTAAATAAGTATTTTCTTGTCCTTCATTGTTCTCTTCCTCGAGTGTAGCCTTTCCTCTCTACTGCAGAGCTTTCAGTGTCTTTTTATTGGCCAGACACAAAACGTTTGGTTATGCTACAAAACCACCACTGACCTGCAGACCCTTCCCCAGTCAAAGCTCAGTCCCTTCCTACAATGAGTTTGTTTGTGTCAAACAAAAGAAGACCATCTTTCCCAAGTGTAGGATTCAAGGATGGTGTTTCTCTTGGTAGCAAAAGAATGAGCTTAGCCCATCTACCAAAACGGTTCCCTGTTGGTCTATCAGCCTGAGACTTGATTTTGAGAAAATCCTAGCTCATCTTACTTTTATTGCTACAATGAGAATGAGAATGTTGTACAGAACCTGAGCATTGCTTGCAGCAGCTGTCGCTCCATATCTGCACGAAGTCCCCTCTGTTGTGGGATTTGCCGGGAGACTGCCTACCTGTTCCACAGCTTGACCCAATAAGACCACATTGGGAGGAACACCAGAGAGGCTTTCCCTTCCCAAGAAATGCTCCTTTGATCATCAATGCTCTATTGATGTCTGACTGGCAATAACTTTGAAATCCTGGTTTTGAAATATTTTTTCACTCACAAATGAGCGTGCAACCAAAGAAAACTTTAAAAGGAAAAGAACACATACATAGGCATATACTCTACATCTTACATTAGCAAGAAATTTCAAATCTGAGAAGATCAAAGTTTTGCAAATACCATAAAAACATAATAATATAAGAAGTAAATCAAGATGTTCTTAGTCTTGAAGATATTGGTGCCCAGCAGAGTAAAAGCCAAAATGCATATTAAAATTATGATTTCATCCATATTAAAAGGAATAAAGCATATTCAGAATAAAATGAGCATAGAAAGTCACATGATCTACTCTTTAACCAGCCTGTCCTTTCCACACTACAGTCCTCAGTCTTTAACCATCCTTCAAATATTGCACAACAGTTATCTGCATCTGCTCAAAAAACAGTGCATTGGTAGAATGAAAAGCTGTGTGAAAATAGGGGGTACATGCAAACTCAGTGGTCATCATCCATCCCTCAGACTGGACTTGCCTCTCTTTTCTCCTCTACACCCCAAAATTTAGATGATACAGAAGCTACAAGAATTTCTCCAGGACTCCTTAAGTCTTATTTTCACACAGCACTGGGAACAGGAGTTGAAAGTTTGTTTCAAACCTACATGTGAACCAGGGTCAAGAACAATTCGGAAAATTGACTTATGATGTCTGCCATGGGCAGTCACAGCAGAATGGACTCTCAGGCACTGCTCATGTGCTATCTCAGGGATCTTGCCTGGTTTCTTCTACTTTGTGGGTCATTATTATTCTACTCTTGAATTGAAGCCTCTGCTTGTTCAACACACATTCACAAATTTTGTGGTCTTGATTCCAGTGCAAGCTGGTATTCACTGTGGTTGTCAGCCCATTCCAAATGAGGAATCCATGACACTGGTCTTCCCCCATTAGGTCAGGTATCCAAGAATCTCTATTTCTCTGACAGATAAGACCAATTGCTCCAAATCAGCTATGAATCAGTACCAGAAGTCAGATGGTGACCCTGTAGCAGCCCCTTAGAATTAAAGAAAAAGAAATCCTTCAGGGGATAATAAAATAGTGGTAGAGCCATGCATGAAGGCCAGAGACATAGGCACATCCTTACACCATAGAAGCTATTACCCACAAGGTTTCTTTACTTTATTACTAATATATGGAATGTGTCTGTCCTTTATTTCCTTATCATCTGGGAAGAAACCACTAGGTACAAGACAACACCAAGACTTCTCTAGGGATAAACAGGCCAATGATCTGTATCTTGTATGGGAAATCCCCTTAAACAAGGAAGAAGACATTTCTTTTAAATTTAAAAAGAAAAATCCCAAGAGCAACAATAAAAGATTGCCACCCTTGTGATTAGTACTCCAGATCCCTCAAGAACCTAGTGGAATGTTTTCTCTTTTCTGTGGTTGGGCATGCTTCCTGTTTTCTCAGTCCCTTTTCTTTCTAATTAAAGCTTTCGCCTGCGGCAGGAAGAAAGAACAGCCGAGGAAAACAATCGGGGTTTTGGAAAGGAGAGAAGTATAAGAATGCCTGCTGGGAGATAAAGTCTAAAACCAACAGTTTGTATTGTGTTTCCTCTGTGTTAATGAAAGGAACAGAGGCACCTTCAATGGACAGAACCCTGAGAGTAAATCAAAGTTTGGCAGTATCTTTCCTAGCACTTTACAGGGTTGGAGGGTGTGGTCCAAGAACTTTGGAAGGGACCAGTTTTCTGCAAGCTTAAGCTCAAATAGTCTGATGTCAGTATCATTAAGATGCCCAGTGTTTCTTTGCTCTAATATTTTTAACATTTTAAATTAGGGTGTGTCTGAAAATTTACACTCTTGATATATCACTCTTATTTTAAAATGCTACATTTTTAAATTAATGGTTTATCTGAATATAAAAAGCCTCATATATATTTATCCTTTTCTTGCAATAAGTTTATATTTGCACGCATAAATCACAGTTATCAGTTGCATCCCATGAAGCTCTATATGGATCCACTTCTCTTCAAGCTTTAGAACTCTGCCCTTCCCTAAAAATGTCAGTTTTATCACTGTCCCACTTTGTACTGCCCACTGTACAGCTGCATCCCACAAAATGTCTTCTGGATTTCTAGATATTTATTGAGTTTTGCATTATATTGTTTAATTACAAAGTGGTCCTTTTTATAAATAGAATATTTTACAAATATAATGAAGATTATATTGAGTTATAATATTAAATATACTTTTAAAATTACACAAATAAAAACTTTTTCAATTGGGAAACCAAGCCTACCCAGAAATTTAATCAGTTGTCATTTTAATGGTACAGGCTTTGTAATTTTGATAAATGTACTTTGAGTCTGCCCATGAAAAAAATGCCATCCTTACAGATGAACAGAATCAATAAATTATGTGTAGAGACAGCAAATCTGGAAAGCAGACCCAGGGCCCCCTCAAAGATAGGGTCTCTGGTGAGGCTGCTTGGTAGGAGCCCAGACTGCCTCCTTTGCCCTGGCCTGCCCTCTGCAGAGCCTTTCTGACAGTGGCACCCAGTTACTGCTAGTATTTCTCCTACCTGTGTCTAGCCCTGTTCCACATATTTCATCTTGAGCATTTCTTTCTGTACCCAAAGCTAGATGGGCAAGCATGTCAATGGCATTTTCAGCTGGATTTTAGTAGATAAGTGAGCTGCTTTTTAAATATAATTTTATATAAAGGAAGAATGCATGTTTGTGATGCACAACACCAATTCTCAATCCTTGATACACACTGAAACCGTGTGGGGATTTTTTAATATTTTATTTATTATTTTTATTTTATGTGTATGTGTGTATTGACTACATGTAGGTAAGTGCACCTGTGTCGTGCAATGCCCGCGGAGGACGAAGAGGCCATCTGATCCCCTGGAATTGGAGTTACAGACAGTTGTTAGCTGCCATGTGGGTGCTGGGATTTGAACCCGGGTCTTCTGCAAGAACAACCAGTGTTCTTAAGTGGGGATTTTTTAATATACAGGCTCTTTGGTAAGTCTGGGGTGATCTAAGATCCTTGGTTACTGCTGGCTATAGATCATACTTGGGGAGAAGAAGGGGTCCAGAGTTTATGAAGAACAGTGTTTACAGAAATTATTATCAGGGATAGAAAATGAAGTGGCCTTGATGATTGTAAGGAAGTAGAAAGAGGGGAGGGGATAAATAGAGCCAAGCTCTACAAAACAAGCAGATTTATTAGTAAATAAACCCGGGAGGCCACCCAACCCCCATTCCAGCCAGGCCCAGGGGCAGGAAGAGGTGGGCACCTCCTCAAAACCAGGAGCTCACAGACTCAGGGTTTTTATGTTTTTTCCCCCTTCACAGAGGGGAAGGAGTTTGTGGTCTAGGTTGTGTCATAGGGGGAGTGACAGTTGGAGGTAGGTTGTGCTGTGTCCTTTGTCGGTGGTGACTTCCCTATAGGAAGAACAGGCTGCTTGCCTCTGCAGTCTCCTTCAAACTCAGCTCAGAATTTACCCTTCTGGGGAGCTCTCTTTTCCCAGCCAACATTCCGAGTCCACCCTCCTTCCACCACTATTGATTCCTTTACAATTGGGCAGCACTTTTAATTTTTCCAAAGAGCTTTCACATACATTTTCTCATTTGACCCTGACGACAATCCTGTGAAGTAGGTAGAGCAAGTACTATTATCCCCATTTGGAAGATGGGAGAAATGAATGCTCTTAAGTGACCAGCCCTAAGTGATGTTACATGCAGCCAATCCGAGCCAGAAATGAATCTCCCTCATTCCCACCAGCTCTGGGACTTTCCAATAGACAAGGAGTGGTTATCGCTGAAGGAGAAATGTTAGATACTGAGTGTGGGAGCAGCCGGAGGCCAGCGTTTCTATGACTGTTGTCCCTCTTGGTCTTTGTTGCAGCCTGCTCCCCAAGGGGGAGCCTGTTCTTCCTATAGGGAAGTCACCACCGACAGAGGACACAGCACAAAAACAGTGAAATAAGCCTAGAGTTGTGTGTGTGTGTGTGTGTGTGTGTGTGTGTGTGTGTGTGTGTGCACATGCACGCACGTAAATAGGTCCCTCAAATGCTTTTCTCAGTGTATGGTCTACTCAAGAGAACTTATGAGGTAACCATCTTTAAAATATGTAGTCCTAGAAAACGAACATTAGTGAGAAAGGGGTCCTTCCTTTCTGAAACCTCCATTGGAGACTTTTACATTGACAAAGAGAATAGAAAACTGTTTTTCAAAACACTTTCAATCTCATTCAGCAAAGATTTGTCAGAAGCACAGTACCAATGATGTCACACACACCTAGCCCCTCATCAGTATCTCCACCAGGTCTTAAGCTCCTAGGGACTAGCCGACTCACCCCTGACCTATATGGGAAGGAGCATCCTGTCTTTGCTGCTCTCGATGATTTGCTGTCTTGGGTCCAGGCAGATCTGGTATGTGATCAGCATGGGTGCAGAGGGCAGAGTGAAAGAGCCCATGTTGAGTTCAGGGTTCTGCTGTCACTGTCTTGAAATGATTAATAATTTCTAAACAAGGGATGCTACTTTTTTTTTTTTTTTTTTTTTTTTTTTTTTTTTTTTTCTAGCCACTCTGGGCCTGGGCACTGTCTGTGATTCCCTTTGCTCCATCACAATGGCATACCTCTGCTGACCCTCTTGCCAGCCTGTGTTTTCCCTTTTACCTTCCACAGTACCTTTGCACATGAAAGGATGCGATCCACTGTTTTCAGTTGATTACATATCCATGACTGAGGCACTTTAAATAATATGAGTATCTAAGCCCCACCACAGACAACTAGAGCAGAATTATTGGAACCAGGTCCCAGCTACATGAAATAATGCAATGCTGTTTGTGTGATTCTGGGGTGCACTCATTCAAGTGTTCCGAATACCTTTCCTGTTTGATGAAATCACCTAACAACTCCTGGCTTTAACCCAAACATAGCTTTTCCCTACAGACCTAGATGTTTTCTTCAGTAATAAGGTTCAGAACCCAGTACCTCATATATGCTAGGTAAATGCTATACCATTGAGCCATATCCCCAGCCTTCTTTTTAATTTTTCTTTTTTTTTGAGACAAAAACCATTAAAGACAGGGTCTTTCTAAGCCTCCCAGGCTGACCTTAAACTTACTTTATAGCCAGGCAGGCCTTGAATGTTTGATCCTCCTGTTTCAGCCTCCTGATTTGTTGCTATTATAGGCCTGTGTCCCCAGGTCTGACTGAACCTGTCTTTTTCGTTGTTTTT
>NW_008332591.1:25349-32238 GCF_000622305.1 Nannospalax galili
AGGCTTATTCTCCTACTCTAAATAAGACTGCATTGGATTGTTTGTAGACTGAGACATGAAGATGTTGCTTAAGGAGCCATCACTCAACTCACTAGACAAGCTTGTGCAATCTTGCAGGTTGGGCCTCAGAAACTCTACGGTGCCCAATCTTCACAAAGGCCCTTGGTGCCCGCTCATTTCAGCAGCTGTTTCAAGCATCCCTCCTCAGTCCTTTCAGGCTCAGGCCTCTCAGAGCAGATGAGCTACTGTCCTCTTCCTTTAGAAAACAGAAGCCATTAGGTTTCCTCTGCATCCGCTTCCTCCGTGCTTTATTCTCTTTTCTTCTGCTCACTGTGGATGCTAATTCCTTCCTCTTCTTTAAGCCTAGCTCTTTATATGAACTTTGAGTCCATGCCTCACGCCTCTTTTGGGAACCTTCCCTCCCTAGGAGCAGCAGCTTTCTCACTAATATATCAACCTTTTCTTCTTAATTATCTCCTTCTATTCCTTAAAACAACAAACTTTACTGCATATTGGCCATTTTCTGCTTTATAGTCTAGAGGGTTTCAATCTTTCTGACTTCAACTTATGCTATAAAACATATTTCACATTGGAACTCAAACATGCCCACTAACATAACAAAACTGAAATTTTTGAAATAATATTGACCCTTAATATTTGCTAAACACTTTCTTATTTCCTGTTTGATTTTACTTCATCCTACTGTAACTTTAGTATTCTGGTTTATTTAATGTGCGTGTTGCACTCATAGCATGTATTTTACAACCGACCGATAACCTACCACCTGCTATTAGATGATCAATTATTTAATTCTCCTTTCTCCTTAAACACACTATGTATTCCACCACTCAATGAAGTATATACTGTTGTTTTTTCCAATGGAACTACTCATGCTAAATTCTAAGCTTGAATCCCTGTGCACTTGCATTGATCACCCACCTATGGACCAGCTTTAATCCAAGACGACAAACTCCCAGTAATAGAATAGACATGTGGCCAGAGTTTTTCAGGCAATTTTAGGGTCAAGTCTCTGGTGCAGATACAACATAATCCCTAAGAGCGCCATGACTTGGTGGGTACAGGCTGTAGTGATCATAAGTGCCTATCCACAGACTTATCCAGCCAAATAGCATTTTAACTACCTAATGTGTGTTAGTATATCAACACAGCTAATCAATATCTTTCTCTCCTTCTCTTACTTGACTCTTACAAAGCCTTTGAGGTTACCAGCTGTACTGTCCTGAAAAAAAACTATCTCCTTCTAAGGTCAACAGATAATTGGGAACTTCACAATCTTCATCTGAAGGGTTGCTTCTCCTGAGTTTAACTCCCAGGCTCCTCCTTCTTGTTAGAATTTCCCATTTTCAACCTCAAGTCACTGTTCTACTATCATGCCCAGAGATCGGACCCCCAAGAATAACCACGGAATCCATAGGGCATGCTAGAACAAAGAGCCTTTATTCGGGCTTAAGCTCCGGCTCTCAGACCTCACCAACGCAGTGGATCTGTGCTGAGAGCCCCGATCACAGGGGGTGGAAGCACTTTATAGGTTTTAGACAAAGGGAGGAGGGGAATAACAGAGTCACACTTCGATTGGCCCGAGGAGCCCGCACATGCCAACACACTTTTGAATTGATTGGTTATAAGGGATGCAGTCCTGGGGGCTTCTCATTGGTGGGTGCTACCCTCAGAGCTGTGGAATGTGTTGACTGTTATCTGTAGAGCCAGAAATCTCTGTTTCTACCTTATAAGGCTGTTATATGCCTGGGCTTGCTTAATTTATAGCCTCCTGGGGTGGGGGTGGTAGGTGGGGATTACAACATGCCTGGGCATGTCCAGGCTTGCCTGAAACGGCTAGTCAAAATGGGGTCAATACAGTTTGTCCTTTCAGCCAAGCAATCAAGCAGTTTACAGAAGTGAAAAAGAACAGTTAGTCCTAAATAGAGGCAAGGGTCTCAGGAGTTCAGGGCATAGGGCCAATGAGGAGGGCTTCACGCTACTGATGTACCATCTCTAGGAGTCCTCCATGATATTGAATCCCACCTATTCGTTGAATGTCCCCGAGTCTGTATCTCACTTACTTCTTCGTCTTTTAGCATCTGATAGTATCAGCACCTTCTTGAGAATATCTTAGATAGGTCATACTTCTTTTATCTAAACCTGTTCTTTTGTTCCAACAAAAGAAATGAAGATCATTGGGTTGGCGTCAATCAACTTATCCTCCAATCCAGAAATTCTCATATTTTCTCGACTTTGATGATGCCAAGAGTTCTTTCAGAACACCTTCTGCTTAAGGTTCTACTTGCCAAAGAGTGAGTTTTAAGTTTATGTGACTATGCAGGACCCACAATTATGAATATAATTCCTTATTATAGTACAGAATGTGCTGTGCAAACCTGAATTATGGTGTCATGCCCCAAGTCAAAGGATAAATATTACCCATACAAAACTACTCAGAATCCAGCATTCCAACCATGTGATTAAAGACCATTTGTCCAGGATGACACCTGCATTCTGTGTCAACTCTTGCAAATGCCAGGGGCCTCTTTTTTGGGTAATTTTCTTCTATTTTGACAATTAATAGGACCAAATTCATGTATGTGTCTAGTTCATGGGATAGGGCAAGATGTTCTCTGCATATAACCAATAAATTATTTGCACGGAAATAGAAACATCGTGAAGATTAAGCAACCTAATCTGTTAATTTTTCTTTTTCTCTGTTTAGTTATCTTTCTCTCTTCGGGTGCACAAACATTTCGATCAGTGCCCATTTGTTTAATTGGATTTTTAAATAAGTGGACTATCATTTTTTTAAAAGCCCTTTTAGGCTTTTATAGTGAGCTCAACAAATGCCAAAACAATTAAGCAGATTGCTTTAAAAAATGCTTACCAGCTCCAGCTAAAGCCCTTCCCTACTTCAAGATGATATATACCAAGGCTTGTGTAGGGCCCAGCTTCCCAGCTGAATTCTCAGCTTCTCCCCACTAAGATTGACAAAGGAGATGCTGACAAAATCCCAGCTGTGGAAGACAAAGGGTACCACTCGGATGCAGCAGGAGTTGTAATGGCAGACAGATGACAGTGCGATGTCACCTGCAAACACTTGCCAAAGTCATGGCTATCACCTGGTTTTCGTGCCTTTGATGGGGCATCCTTATGAAAAATGCATGCTGGACTTTAAACAAGATGTTTCCTTCTCCTCTTTCGTATTCTTAAATTGAAAACCCCGGATGGGTGGAAGCATCAGTGGTTTTCTTTTTTCCCTTTGTTTCCACTCCTCCTTCACCTAGCACTTAATAAACAGCAGTACAGGAGCTGTATCGTTTTTGAACTGTACTATGTAACCAGAACAAACAGAGGACACAGGAAAGGTGGAGAAAAGTTAGATATATAAGCAAGAAAAAGTGAGTTATTGATTTTATTGACTGGTCTGTTAACTTCTGACATTGCAATAAAGTCTTATTTATTTGTATACAGAAGACTCAATTACATAGATACATATCATTTTAACAACTGGGTTATTTACAGGAGAATTGCAGCTTCATAAATAATACAAACCTGGAATTTCTCAAGCTGATGTTTATCCATTGTTACCTAAGGAAGTGATGGCACTGGGGCACCTCAGTGCAAAGTCATTAGGAAGCATCACAATAGTATAGGGCAGAAAGCAGGGAAGACAGGAGGGCTCTTCCCAGCTGTGATGTACTGTAATAATCCCAGCATAATCACACCCAGGTGGGAACTGCTAAACTGGTCTCCCTTCTGTCAGAGCATGGCAGTCAGGCAAGATGTCCATCCCACAAGAGGGTAAGGGGCCCCGGTTTCTCAATTCCACTTCTATTGTCAACACCTACAGGACTGCATTTCAGGTTAGTGTGTATTTGTGGGTTCATGTGTATGGAGGAGAGTCATGTGTACACAAGCCCACGTGTGTGCACGTGTGTGTGGAGGGCAGACCTCAGCCTTTGGTGTCATTCTTCGGAAGCTGTCCACCTTTTCTTAGAGACAAGAGTCTCTCACTAGGTCCTGCAGCTCCACAATTAGGCTAGGTTGGTTGGCCTGCAGCCCTGGGGATCCACCTGACTCCAGCTCTCCCGTGCTAGGATTACAAGCATGTACAAGACCTGGCTTTTTATGGGGTGCTGGGAATTGAACTGAGGTCCTCATGCTTATACTGCAAGCACTTTACTGACTGAGCTATTTCCTAGGAGCAAGTATTCTCAAAGTCCTTTTTGGTGGGGTAAATCAATTAAGCAAATTGCTTCAAAAGATAACTTATGAGAAGGGAGGGATTATAAAAAATAACAAGATAACTTATTGACCCCTGCTAAAGCTCTTCCCTGTTTAAGAGTACCTCACAGCAAGGTTTGTGCGAATGGAGAGGAGCCTCTTGCTTCTGTCCTATTCTGGGGTTCCTTGGAAATTCCTCAGGTGATACCTCTCTTTGACTATTTGTTTAATGTGTAGCTTCTTTGGGCAGGCTGTAAACTCCATAGACTCAGCAACATATCTGATATTCATTTGTTAGGGAAATAATCAGAGATCAACAGCCGAAATCAGGTGAGGAGAGGGAGTTTTATTAGGGAGTATAATTTGAAGCTAGCAGTTGTATTAAGGAGTTTAATTTGAAGCTATTTGACATCACGAATCAAGAAGTCAGACCCCCTGTTCAAGTTTTGGGGGCTTTTATACTCAAGTGAGGAATGCAAGCAAAGGTACAAAGAATATACATGGTAATTAAGTGAGATAACAGAGGGCAGCAAAGGTAACAGAAATGCAAAGGTCACAGGAATGCAAAAGCCTTAGGTCTGTACAGGAATGTGATAGCTTTGGAAAACAAAGACTTCTTATCTGGGATAACTAAAAGGGGCAGGGGAAGATTCCTGTTTACTTCCCCATTCCTGGAGTTCTCAATTATCATCACATTTAAAAATCCTTTAGCATCTGATAAATTCTACTTCCACAATATTTCCCTCTTCTTCATTGATGTAATCCCTTATGTTTATTCTAGAGGAACCCTGTGATATTCTTGACAAATCACCTGGAGTCTGATAGCTTCTCGATTTTTGATAAAATTTACTGAGAATATTTATTATACATGGCCCTATCTGAAGGATTAATAGAATCATGACTATGGGTCCTGTAAATGGGGCCCACCAGGGAACCCAAGTTCTCCAGGTATTCTTCCAGAAAGATTCATTTCCTTCTTCTCCAGCCTTTATTTTTTCTAGCTGTTGTTTTGCGTTCTAACTATGCCCATTTGATTTGCATAAAAATAGCATTTCTCCCACATAGACACACAAACCTCCTTTCTCATGGTTCTAGCATCTTTATTCTCAGATCTAACAATTTCCAGCTTCCAGTTCAGAAACTGGTCGTTTTGTTTTGGAGTCTTTACTTTAAAACTGTCTAATTTTTACCTTTTATTTTATTACCTTTGAAGAGGTAACCCAATTTGCCCATGGGGAATCGGGATGCAGACCGCTCTGGCTTCTTCCATGCTGAACAGGGACACAGGGTATGGCAATTGGGGTACCCCTTCAGTGGGTCTATCTAAAAGACTCCTAAATTGAATAAGTTTTAACTGTAGGGAGAAAAGTAAGTCCTTGACCAATGCCTGGGAGACATGAAGGAGAAGTAAAGGAAAGAATAGTTAGGATTACAAGTTCTACACAGGGAACCAGGAAAATCAGAACAGGGCAAATTTTAAATGTCCAAATTAAAGTCCATTGTAATTTCTTGGTGAGGACTTCTAAAAACATCTATCTATTGGGTTCCTCTTCATTTTTCTTTGGGTCACAAGACTGGACTTGAGAGTGATGAACTCAGGATTTGTTTTCAGGTACTCTGATAGCTGTTGGAGTGGCTAGAATCAGTCTTCTAGACAGGGAGAGAAAATAAATTTAGCCATCATTTTAGAACAATAATAGCTGTAGGTGGCCACTACAGTATTGGAGACCAAGACTTGAAGTCTTACACCTGAGCAGCATTTTCTTGTTAAGAACAAAAATAATTGAGAAATAATTGTCTAAATAACATTTTACCTGGACTTAAGTCTAATGTCTGAGAAATGCAAACCTTTGGACTCTTAAGGAAATATACTGATTAATTTTGGGTTATACTTTCCTTTTGGGGGTTTAAGACCATGTATGTGGCCCAAATAAACCAATTTACTTTTACTTTAAGGTTGGTTGAAGAGCTGGTCCTCAGGGGTCACATGGGCTTTGATAGGTAGAGAATGGGCGGGAGCGAGCGGCACGGATGGAGGAAGGCACCGAGGCACAGATGGAATTCTCAGCAGGACACAGATTTGTTTCGCACGGGGCACCTTTCCCTTGGGAAAGATGTCAGCTAAGGGAAAGATGTCAGGGGAGGGAAAGGAAGGGAAGGGAAGGGAAGGGAAGGGAAGGGAAGGGAAGGGATGTCAGGGAAGGGCAGGGAAAGATGTCAGGGCAAGATGTCAGGGAAGGGAAGGGAAGGGAAGGGAAGGGAAGGGAAGGGATGTCACGACAAGATGTCTGGGAAAGATGTCCACCCACGTGTTGTGAGCTGGGACTTTATATATGGGGGCTTTAGGGTGTGGAAGGGGGAATGTTTTGGGGAGAAATCAGGGAGGGGGAAGCAGGTAGGATTAGGGTGTGGAAGTGTTCACTTTTTCCCTCTTAAGATGAGAGAAAAACAGCTTCTAAAATCTCTGGTTATCAGGTAGAATCTGCTTATCTTTGGAGGTCAAAGGGAAGGCAGGTTGCTTCTCAGGAGAGTTTGTTTTCCTTGACTCCAAAGGTCAAGGTGAGGTCCCTGTTGGGGAGGGGGGAGCTGCTATTTGGAACCCTAACATTCCAGCCTTTTGTGTTATAGGATAGGGGGTGCCATTGTCACCTTGCTACTT
>NW_008332591.1:34906-35929 GCF_000622305.1 Nannospalax galili
ATCCGATCTGATAGTATGAGACAATCCTATCTTTTTTAAGGATTTAAGTAAGCAGGCCAATGGTGTCAGACCCTGAGGTTTTGAGTGTTTGGTTCCCATAACAACAGATTAGGCAGAAAGCGAAAGAAGAGTTAAAGACCTCAGCTGGTGGGTAAGGGAAAAAAGAGAAACTTTTTGCCCTGAGGGGACAGAGGTGGAGTTGGGGGGAGAGAGAGAGAGAGAGAGAGATAGAGATAGAGAGAGAGAGAGAGAAAGCAGGAAGAGAAAGGTTTGGCTTAGGTCACGTAAAAATGAGAACGAGAAGAATCAGGCAACAAAAGAAAAGCATCCTTTTTTTTGTATTGCTGATTCGAGTTGAATTCCCAAACCCCAGGGCAGCATCCTGCAATCACTGGGGGGGGAGGGGAATATGAGTTGTGCGTGTCCCCGCCAATGACCACAGCGTCCTGTAGTCGAAGGCAGGGCGGAACCTCCCACACACCGGTGTGATTTCGAGTGAGCAAAAACTAGTTGGGAGAGGTTCAGCAATGTGGTGCATGACCAGCCAGTAGGAGCCAAAGTAGAAGGTAGTGGGCCTGGAGGCCGAGATGGGCCAGAAATGGAGACGAATGGAGAGGCCTAGATGAAGCTCAGAGTATCCAGTGAATGGAAGGAGAGGAGAGAGAGAGGGAAAGCAAGAGAGAGAGAGAGAGAGAGAGAGAGAGAGAGAGAGAGAGAAGATGAGATGTTAGGGGAAAGCAGAAGATGGCAGGAGCAAGGAAGGGAAGGGAGCTGAGGTAGGGAAAAGGATTTGAGTGTGACGGGGAGGCAGGTCTGACTCCCAGGTGGGCGTGGACACAGTAACTGTGCTGGGCAGTTTAATGGTTGCAGAAACCAGTGCTGTCCAGTGGCCTTGAGTGAGGTCCGGGAGTGACTGAATTTGATTGGAAAGGAGATGAAAAGAAAACTGGCAGAGAGTAGTGAAGGGGAAAGGGGAGAGAGAGAAAGGGAGAGAGAGCTGAAAGGAATGGGAGAGGGGAGAGA
>NW_008332591.1:36529-117060 GCF_000622305.1 Nannospalax galili
CCTCTGGTTTTTTGGGCCTTTTTTTTTTTTTTTAACCAGTTCCATCTACGTGAAGATGTCAAGAGGTCCTGCTTGACTGGGGCTCTGCTTGGAAGCATGGAGAAAATGTTTCCTCTATGCTGACCCTCCTCTTTGCAGACTGGACACTGGTTTGAGTCCCTCTGGTGGGGTCTCCATGACCTCCCTGAACAAGAGGACAGGTGACTCATCACAGTCACAGGATATATCAAGAGATTCCCATAGTCCCCTGGGACACTGTCAACCTTCCAGGGCAAGGAACAAAACTGTCCCTTAAGCCCCTTTGTCCGGATTAGTATGGGCCTTTAAGTATGGTTATTAACCATCCAAGAAGGTCAGTTACACCAGCCTGGTACCTTTAATTACTGTGTAATATATAGATGAAGCTTGAACAAAACGTTTTCAATAAACATTGACTGGAAGAGATTTACCATCACAGGTTAACTAGGCACAGCCCAGGAAAGGGACCTTAAAACAAGAATTTCTTAACTCTGTCTCAAATGAAGGCTGTTCTATTAAACAGAAGCAGTCTCCTTTTAGTTTTCTATATCCTGATTTACAGTTTTTGGAAAAAAGGGAGGCATTATATCACATACCTATGGACAGGAAATAAACTGATCAGAATTCAGACCAAGTTTCACAGAGACTGTTTTCTTATAGATTGCATACATCTGGTTCAGGGAGGTAGACCTAGTTTTCTTGAGTCAAATCATTCTTGTTATGGGTAAAAGAAGTGCCAAAAGTAACATTCGCATAATACAGAAAAACATAAAAGACATCTTTCAGTAGTCATAGGTAACCCAATACTTGTTTATGCCCATTTAATCCAAATCTATAACCCGTTGTACAGTACAGGTCAGGGGTGGACTGAAAATTAACAACTCTGTATCTTGATAAACCTACGCAGACCTTTTAATAAGTTTGTTTAAAATTAATTTCATTATCCCTAGTATTCTGGAAATATCCCATCATTTTAATCTTTATATATAAATCTTTACTACTATAGTCCTTTTCAAATTCAGGAGACCATTCATTTACAATTAGTGCAGAATTACATACAGCTGGCTGGGAAGAATGGCTGGTTACTCAGGTGAGGTTATCCCTCCTTTAATGAAGAAATAACAACTGTCAGCAAGCCCAATTGTGATAACCTTTTATAAGCAGGCATAGCTGAAGTCATGAAGACAGACTTTAACTTTGACTCAGAATAGTACTGTGCAGCATCATCTTATAAGATAATAAATGAGCTAATATTACCGATGTACACATTGTGCTTTAAGTTCCCAGGTAGACCTCATAGTTCAGAGCGGTCTATCAAAGACCATTCTTTATATATAACACAGAGGTTTATATATAAATACAAGGTTAAGAGAAGCAACTGGCACCCAACTTCCAGCATAATCACTTAAGGAAAACTGTACTATAACCCTGCTCAGAATTTAATAAACCCTTTTAATAATATTCCTAAACAAATTTACCAAGAAATTAAGATTTTATCTCAAGCTCTGAAGCAGGTTTTAAATGACCAAGTCTCCTTTAAAGGTTTAGAGATATTTACATAGACTTGGAAAATGTTTATTCTATATAAACATATCTAAACGCAGAGATAAATTGCACCCTGGAGTAGAAGTAATCATTTTATAAATTTATATTTTTAATAGGAATCATGTTGTAATTTAACAATTTCAGCTTATATGAGAACTTACAAGTCAATTTGATATCTAGTAAATCATTATTTACTAACAGTTCCCTTAGTATTAACCATGTCTATACATTCACAACAGTCTCATACAATAAACACTGTGGTTAGACACAATGTCATGACAAACCAGTTTAAAATCAACACCTTGATGAAATTCTGATCAGATGTATATAAAAGAAACTCTTAAAAACCAGCAGTACTTTATATATACATCCATGCACATACATCCATACAAACATACATAGAAACACACACACACACACAGGAATCTCATCTCAAAAATGCCTGTGCTGAACAAAACCATACACATTGATACTAGACATAAGGGCTTTCACTTGAAAGCATTTCAAAGCTATTGTTTAAATTTTAATACGGTAAATATTTCTTAGTTTCAGACTCAACAAGTGATGGGAAACAGAATTATGCATTTCATTTGCAGTCAAAACTAACCATAGCCAGAAGTTACAGTATGATTAAAACAAGCTAATGCTTAAACAGTTTTCACTAAAAAGTAGAGTATAACAGTTTTCACGAGTATGATTCCAGCTGTCTACAGTTAACTCTTCCCTGCAGTAGCATTCAGGAACTTAGAAAGAATGAGAGGTGAAAGCACAACAGCACAGCACACAGGGTCAGAGGAGCCAACATGCCAAGTCTGCAGGGTTGGCGATCTGTGACAGCAACAGCTCAGGCTCAGGGCGGTCCTTTGCTTCCTATGAGGAAAAGGTATGGGGGGGGCACTTAAGGAAATAGACACAAAATTATATCATTGCCAGAATCTAAGAAGCCACACTGTAGCAAAGAGTTATAAGCTAATTCTTAGAGATGTCTAGAGGTTGTTCAGTGTATGCATAAAGTACATGGTAATTTTTAAGAGACAAACATAATAATGTCTATAAGTAGTTATTCTGAGCACATTGTAGTTGTCTCTTTTGTCTCAGGCTGTTCTAGAGGCAAGAGACTGGCTCAAGTCTTCTTGGGGATCAGTTCTTACAAGGTACCCTAGAAGAAGCCATGTGCTACTGCGTCTGACTCAGGTGTCCTCTAGCCAGAGAAACAAAAGCACCACTGCCATGTGGCCATCTCCAGGAGCCTGGCAGAGCCCTTCCAGGTATCAGAGACCTCCATTCAAACCAAACTAAGATTCCTGATTTCCATTACTGGTAGGAGTTTTAGGACTATCTAATATAAAAGCAGTTCAATGCAGACTTAAACATGAGAGCTAAAGGGAAGAGTTGCTCCAAGGTAGAAAAGAACAGAGCCACATCTAAGCCAGTAGAGTTTCCAGGGACTAAAAGTGCCCCTCCCCCAAACAGGCCACATCTGCCTGCAAACAGAGCAGTGCTGCAGGAAAAAGAGGGAAAAGGAGAAGGCCAAAAGGATGAGACAGGAAGACCAGTCCCAGAATTCATCTCCAGCAATGAAGATGAGTTAATATATTAAATCAAACCTATAACCAACAGGAGTTCAATTTTCTCAAACCATTTTCAGGCCTTCAGAGATCTGAAAGCAACACAAACCAGGCTGAGAATGTCAAACCCAAAATACTTCCAAAGTGAGCAGACCAGAGATATCTTAAAACAAACACTATGAAAACAAACCGAAACCAAAAGATATGTAATGAATAAGGTCCTTAAACAACCAACTCAGATACTGTATTTGGTCTTTGACACAGGGTCTCCCTGTAGACCCAGTTGGCCTGGAACTCACTATACAGACCAGGCTAGCCTTCAACTCAGATCTGCCTGCCTCTGTCTCATGAGCACTGGGATTAAAGGTGTGCACCACCACACCCGGCTCCAGATACTGTTTTGTATAAACAACTATGAAACACTTAATAGACCTAGGGACATTGTCCAATAAATTTAAAGATGTTTAGGGTACCCACATTTATAAGGCCTTTGAAAGTACCATCAAAATATTCTTATTTATAAACCTACATGTGTATTTTAATTAGGCATGCCAAAATAAAGCAAAATAAAACCAATAATCTTGTGCACAATAAATGAATGAAAATAATAACTGAAGGAGCCAGTTTGTTTTGACCAAAATATATGAAGACAATGATTACAGGCATACATGACAGAATTACTTAGATATCAACACATGAGAAAACTTATAGACATAATGACATAATTACACCTGTCTAACCTGGGACCCATTACCTGGTCTGGACGTCCATTCTGGGTCTCTGTCTTGTTTCACCTGATGAGAGGCTCCGGTCCAGGGCCATGCAGCTCTCTCTCTCTCTGGCCTCCTGGAAGGAGACCCCAGAGGAAATTCTTTGGGGATGCGCATGTCTCTGTTCCAGAGGCCAAGGTGGGGGCTGTAGGGTCCAGGAGCCGCAGCCTCTATTACCAACAAGGGTAATATGACTTGTTCTCGCTGGGGCCTCCAGAAATGTTACAGAAATAAAAAGAGATCAACAGCCGAAATCAAGTGAGGAGAGGGAGTTTAATTAGGGAGTTTAATTTGAGGCTAGCAGGACTGACATCACGAATCAAGAACCCAGACCCCCCCTGTTCAAGTTTGGAGGGGGATTATACTCAAGTAAGGAATGCAAGCAAAAGGTATAAAGCATATACATGGTAATTAAGTGAGATAACAGAGGGGCCGGCAAAGGTAATAGAAATGCAAAGGTTACAGGAATGCAAAACCTTAGGTCTGTACAGGAATGTGATAGCTTTGGAAAACAAAGACTTCTTATCCGGGATAACTAAAAGGGGCAGGGGAAGATTCCTGTTTACTTCCCCATTACTAGAGTTCTTAAAATCATCACATTGCAAAATCCTTTAGCATCTGATAAGTTCTGCTTCCACAATACATTCAGAAAGTATTTGTTGGGAATGAAAGAATTCATCATCAGGTGGTGAGAACTGTGAAGGCATAGTGTTATGTGTATGTGGCCCCAACATCTTGTACAGAACCCTCTACTTTCAGAGAGCTTAATAAATGTGTTGAATCAATGAAAAAAGTGAGTGACTGAACAATTTTCATTGGAAGAGATAATAGGTTTGGGATTCAGAATCTCCAAGAATAGTTACTCTAGCTATTGATAATTGATAGTTGCTGGGAGAGAGACAGTTTTCTTTAAAGATGTGGCCGCTGGTAGGTCAACTCTGCTCCTGGTGATGGGCCCACACCAAAGAATATTTGGGCATCACATATTGGACTAGATGGGGGCAAAAAAGGACACAAAGCTGGGTGGGTAGGGAGATGGTGGATCTGGGATGAGGTGGGAGAAGGATCAATATGATCAAAATACACTGTATGAAATTCTTAAGTAATCAATTTTTAAAATTACTTAAAAGAAAGAATAGCTCTCCTTCAGGACCAGGGAAGTAAGTGCAGGACACCGACAGCTGCAAGAAACTAAAACCAGAATCCAGGCTGGGCCTGGAGCAACCATTTGCAACTTGGGTCCCTGAGGGCTCTTGTCCGCTCAGCTCCTGTGTATTGGCTTGGTATTTGTTCTTAGAGTCCACTTGGTATACATCTGGGCTCATGCTGCACTTAAGATCTGAGTTCTCCTGTGTACACACAGCAGATCCTACCCAAATCCCACCCCAACCCATGTACAAATTCCACGGAACAATTTTTGGCCAAAGTCATTCCTGCCAACCATTTTTCTGAAAATTCTACCCTCCACACTGGAAATATAGATTCTCCCTCTTTTCCCACCACAGCTCACACAGGACAGCATGCCTGTCTGTCCTGGGTTCTATCACCCTGTCCCTGAGCTGTGAGCCCTCCACTCATCCTATCCACAGAGCCTTTGTGAGCTGCTTGGGAGGTGCCAGTAGGTGAACGCCATCCCCTTCTCTGCATCTTCACTTGGCCACTGGTTCTACCTGCTCTCAGGCCTTGACAATGCTTGAGGCTCAAGATCAAGCACTGTGACCAGGCTTCCCAGGTCTCTTCTGTGTTCTGGAGCCTGGCTGGAGAAAACCTAGTGTGTTGAGCAAGGCTGTCACTATCTCCCTCCACAGATCAACTTAAAGAAAACTCCCATTTACTGAATGTTTACTATGTGCCAGAATCTGCAATCAAGCAATTTATTCATGTGGATTAGTGGATTTAATCCTATTCTAGGAGGGAGGTACCATTTTAATTTCAGTTTTACAGATGTCAAAACTGAACTGAGAAAGATTAAACAACTTGCTTGAGATCACAGGCCTAATAAGTAGTGCAGGCAGCAATCCCACTTCAGAAAGGTCTCCTCCAGAGCTGCTAATGCTCTTGTAGGTCTTTGCCTGGGCTGGCCTTCATCACTTCATGTGGTCTTCATGGAGGCTGCATCCTTGCCTGCCCACTCTACTCAAACTTGCTACTCTTATTTCTGAGAGGCAGGGACTGGAGGTGAGGCTTCTGAAGTATCTCACTCAGTGGCAGTGTTGACAGGTTTTCATGTCATCAATGTGCTGGATATGTGTGGGGCAGGATGAAACATAGGCAAGCCACAAGCAACAATGGAATGAGAGATTTGAGAGCTCCTACCCAGGGAAGGGCAGAGGTCATTTAGAGATCTGCTGACTGAGTATGTGCCGATAAGCAAGGTGAACATGAACAGACAGGTAAAGAGAGGAAGAAGGAATTCTTCAGAGGAGACCTGTGGGAAACACACTGATGAGAATGCGGAGCAGGAACTCAGGGGATTTTAGATAGTCCAGCTTAGTCTCAGCGAGCTTCCCCACTGTCCAGGCTTCCTGAATTTCTTCCAAAATATCTGCATTTATTCCTAGGTGTTAGTCACATGAGTGCTTGATTTTACAGATTCCTCTAAAGGGGCTCCTTATAAGAGAGCATCCATTCCCTGTGGCCACAATATTTCCTGAAAGCTTGTCTCTTTCTTTACCAAAGTCATTTGATACGACAATTGTGTGTCAAGGTTATTGTAACAACACTCTAATAATATATGATAACAGCTAACATTTGTGGAGCATCTACCACATGCTGTACACAATGTTGAGCTCTGTTTTCCATAATCTATTGAAGTCATACACCTATAATGCAGATGCTATTATTGCCTTGCTTTACAGTTGAAGAAACTTAAGATCAAAGAGGTTAAGTAACTTATCTAAATTCATATGAAGCAACGATAAAAACACAAAACAGTCCAACTCTACCCTGTGTTGTTTGAATATTTTATTTTTTACAATATTCATACAGGGATGCACGTGCCATGACCCTCATGTGGAGGTCAAAAGACAGTTTGTAAGAGTCCGTTCTCTTCCTGCACCACATGTGGGTCCTGGGATCCAACTCAAATCATCAGCCTTGGCAGCATGTGTCTTTACCTTTGAGCCATCTCACGGGACCCTTTTAAATGTATTTTTATTATATATCATTATTGTGTGTGCATGATATAATTATTTTCAAAACAAGGTCTCACTATATAGTGCAGGCTAGCCTCAATCTCATGGTTTTGCATTCCAAGTACTGGGATTACAGCTATGTACCATCATGTCTGGCTCTAGACTAAGGGATTTTAAAAAACTTATCCATTTACTTTTATTTTATGTGTATGAGAGTTTTGCCTGCATGTACGTAAGTTCACCACATGCATTCAATGCCCACGGAGGTCAGAAGAAGGCATTGGATTCCCTAAAACTGGAGTTAACAACTATTGTCAGCCACCATGTGGGTGCTGGGAGCCAAACCTGGGTCCTCTGCAAGAGCAGCTAGTGCTTTTAACCATCTCTCCAGCCCCTAGACTAGGAGTTTTAAAGACATCTGTACTCTTTATGTGAGTTCTAGTTATAGGGTCATACGGAAGATTTCCTGAATCTTGCAGAACCCAATATTCTAAAGTTACTGTATCTGACTAGTCCACATTGCCCTTCTTGATAGATAAACCATCTGGCATACGAGTCACATCATCTGAAGATCCCGCTACAGCAGTGTGGCTTGCTGGCCAAAACATCCACTAGACCCACAGTGCCACTCTTTGCTCCTAAGCAGAGGGGACCCTGACAGAAAGGTTATGCAGAAACACACAGAGGCTGTACCCTCAGCTGGCCCCAGGAAGTGCTCCGCATCACCAGTGTCTTCCATGGACAAAAGTCACATAGGCAGGATCATCCATCTACCCACCTGACTTGGGGCCATTGAAATGAAACTTGCTCTCTTCAACAAGAGAAAGAGAAGACAGGCCTAGACACCCAGTCTCTGGACTCCTGCTCATAGAAGGCCTGATGCTATCCTCCTATCAGCAAATGACTTCATAGAGTCTCACATTAGGCACCGCCATGCTGACAGCAGTGGCTCAGGACAAAGCCACAACATTCTGTAATTACAAAAGCAAGGGCAGTAGTCCAACTTCGCAGAATGGTCTTATGCTCCCCTAGCCCAGCTGGATGGAATGAGTGGTGTTCTTTTACCAATCAGAGTGCCTACCTCGCTTTGTCTTTCTTGCCTTCTACAGAATCATTAAACTATTCAGTAAGAAGTTCCTCACTTCTAACTCCTCCCAAGGAGGAGCTTTGCCAACCCCATGATGAGGGTATGCCATCCTTTCCAGGACTGTGGAGATGAAGCATGGGATGGCTCATCTCCACAGGGGGCTGTGGTGGAAGGCTGATGTTGCTTGTAAACACACTCACTGTACACATTCACAGGTTTGCTTACAATTGGGACTTTTGTACAATGCTGTTTGGGTTGAAAGTACACAAAAACTTGACTGGATTCTACCTTAAATCGCAGCTCCTCCTCTTCCCTCCTTCCTTTTGTACAAAAGAAATAAAATTGAAACAAGCAATCGATTTGGGTCACTTCAATTTTTTGAACTTTAATTCTCATCTCATGGTGTTGGGATGATGAGTAAACATCCCAGGTGGAGAATTTTCAGTCATGTGACCAGATTCAGGCAGCCTTTCTCTCCCTGATCCCTTCTTATTTCAAAATATTTCCTCTAAACAGGCTCTTCTATTCAACTGTCATCTTACATTCATAAATTTGAATGCACCAATTTTGGAGACTATTAGATTACATGTAGACTTCCAGTTTATTCTATTACCTATTCTTTTGCCATAATATGTTGATATGTGAAAGTCAATGAGAACGAAAATATTTTATGCATGCTTAGGTGTACAGATTTCCCTCCACACACATTTTAATGTGATACCTTCAAGGGGACACTTTAGGATGGAAACTAGTGTGTCTTACAATCAGGTACACACTAAGGTTCCGCAGCACATTTTCTTCTTTCTTAATGCAACATAAAATAGTAAGTAGCCTGACATTAATAGGATCTTCATTTGATGAAATATCATAATTTTAATTAATGTTCACTTCTTTTATTGAGCCTTTGTATTTAAGAGTTATCTCTGCTTCTAATTTTAATTACAGCACTAAACTTCTAAGTACAAATGAGACCTCAGTAAGTAGATTTTTAAAATATTTTAACTTAGAACTTGTAAGTTATAATGAGTCCAAGTCATGTTTCTTGGCATGTTTATATAGAACACGCAATGCTGTAAGCCCCCAAATATGTTAACATAGTAAATAGAAACTGCTACATATTAGATGCTATGGTGTAATGGAGTTTAAAAATGGCAATAAAAATAATCTGAACAAATTCTGCGGAGCTTTTGTTCCATTTAACTTTAAGTGGAACAAAAGTCACAGAACATGAGGACAGCAAAATGGCGCTTTGCTAAAAGAATAAAAGAATATGACCCAACTCTATTAGCCATCCAACACTCTATGAATGCACTCAAGTTAATAGCATCTTTTAGCAATAGATACTTTTTCAATTACAGTGATGCTAATAAATAAATAGACTAAGAGAAAAATGGTCAGAGACACATGAATTGAACTAGTGTGTTGGCCGTTTAGTTTTTTTATTTTTTTATAACCAACTCTTGGAAAGGAGAAAAGAATCTAACCAACAGTTTACTATTAGAACATTAATTGGTATTTACAGATTTGAGGACTACTTAGTCTTATTAGCAATACCCTGTCTCCAGAGGGTTTACAGCTCTTGGTGATTCATTCTTAGTGTGGGGGGCAGCATCTTTTCCTTCCAGCTGTGTGCTATTGTGCTGTTAGAGAGGCTCCATTACTGTAAGGGGTTACTAACAAGGTGTGATGCTACAATTTCATGCAGTGTGATTCCTCTGGGGTATTTCCTCCTGTCCTTTGCCCAGTCCCAAATGACCCCACTTTCACCAGTCTTGAGGCACGTGCAAGACTAGCTGCAAATGCTACCCTTTTGAGGCATCCGTGCAGAAATATAGTTTATTTCCACTTTAGGGATTTAAAATTTTTATTCTCCTTTTTTAAAGTGGCACTCTGGCTACTTTTGCAGGGAATGTGGTGTTCTGAGAGCAAATAACTGAAATGGATAGGCCAGACTCTTCACAAATCCTCACAAATGGAAAGGTAAAGACACAGATATGGAGGAGAAAGTGGTTAGAAAATGTGTCATAAATCACAGAGCTATGATACTGGGCTAGATTTGACATCTGTTTTGTTATGCTTTATAAAGGATAAATATTCTTCCCTTTAAGAACATGGGGCCAGCTCTTCCTGCTGGGAACCTCCTGCTTGGGAGTCTTCCTGCTGGGTTGCACTGAAGGCAGAAAGGACCCAAGTGGCTCTAGTGATGACTGTCCTCCGGAGTCCTTCACTTGAGTGCCTTCTTTCCCTTCACTCCTTTGCTGAGTCCTGTTGGATAGGATTTGAAAGTCTATCATGGCATCAAAATTAAGAGTCTTACATGCACTCATGTTTTAAAACTCACTCAAGTTTTTTTTTAAAGACAGGTAGGAGAGAAGTTGTTAGGGAACAGAGGGACAAAATGAGGGAGGGAAGGAGTTATAAGCTCAACAACAGTGCTTCTCCCACTGTGCTGTGGGCTTGAATCACATGAGGATTTTGCTAAATGTGGACCTGACTGGTGAGGAGTCCAAGGCCTGAGCACCTTGAACAGGAGTGGGTCTTTCTCACAAGTCCAGCTGACACCACTGCTGCTGATCATGGGCCGAGGCCTTGGCCATGGAGACCCTAACTAAGAATACAACCGTCCCTTAGCTTGGTATTCATACTATTTTAAAGATGATTAGGAAGATTATTGGCCATATATGGGGAAAGAAGCACACAAGAGTGTGTTAGTGGCAGAGGCCACCCTTCACACCCCTCTTCCCTCCCCCTTTCTGTCATTTCCTCTCTCCCATCATTGTTTTTCCATATTGGAAACCTAGAATTCTCTGGTGCCATGAGTTTATTAGGGTTATTTATAGGAGCATGGACAACTCAAAGGCAGCTGAATCCCCTAAAGGTCATTCCAGACTTGGTGATGACTCAGGAAAGGTAGAACCCTGAAGCAGTCTGTGCAACTTATGGGCAGAACAACAGGTTGGAGAGTCTGCTCTTTGTGGACAGAGAAGTCTTGTAAATCTGGTTAGTTTTAGGGACTTCCTGAGACTTTTGAGTTGTTTACTTCCTAAGTCCTAATGAGCCTCCTTTTAGACCTTTCTAAGTCTTAATGAGCTACTCTCCAATTCCTGGAAAATTGCTATACAACAACCAAAGTGAGTTATTTAGCTGCCTTAAGTCCACATCTGTAAAATGAGATTGATAATCTTGATAATACAGGAATATCTTCTATGAAGGGTGAATGAGAAAAAGTTTACAGATGTCCCTTGACTTACAATGATTTGACTTTTACATGTTTTCAACTTACAGTGATGAGGAAGCCATATAGTCAGAAGAAATAGTTCTTTAAGTTTTGAATTTTGAGCTTTACCTGAAATAATGTATAGTGATATTCCTTTCATTTTCCAGTGATAACAGACAGTAAGCTGTAGTTCCCAGTCAGCCACGTGATCAGGAGGGAGCTAGCCAACATGTTGCAACATGTGTGTTGTAAGTTAGGGTGTTTGGTGCATTTTCAAATCATGACACTTTAAACTTGGAGTGAATTTATCTAAACTTAAACACACTGAGGAACATCTGCATAAGACGCTGAGCCCAGCAGCTGACATAGTAACTATTCAGTAAGTGGTGGGCACTGGAGGACATTTGAGCAGTAGAGAAGCCTGGTGGTTAAGCACTGGGTCATATGAATTAGCCATCCCAGGAACAGTCTCCTGTCATCACTTTCTCCTTGTGCATGACAGAAATGATTCAACTTCTATAAAGTTTATTTGCCTCCAGAAATGGACACAATGATCACAAACAGCTATTAGGAGTAGTATAGGAACTTATAAAATACACATACAAAGTAGTACATGATCTGCCATACAGAAATTGATGCATATAAAGAAAATAATATTGCCTCTTTAAAAGCAAGATTGGGGAAGGACTAGAATTATTTATTTAAAAGAAGACCCATTTTAGAAGTGTTTAGATAGATAGATATTCCTTTATGCCTAGAGGAACAAAAGGAGCGAGTCTGCTGCTACTTTTCAGGTCTTACCACATCGATGGAAACTCCCAAACATTCTGTGACCCAAGCTCATCTGCAACAACATAGTCATTAGTTGAAGGGAAAGCAGAAAAAAAATGTTGCTGTGGGTTCCTTATTAGGCTGTTTCTTTCACTTGAAAGACTCTCCGTTAGGTGGGAAGCATCATTTGGCATGGGGAAAAGCTGTTAAAATGCCTTTGTTGTATGATTGTGATAGCACCTGGCATTTAAAAAAATAGTTTTATCTGACAAAACTAGAGATGCTTCTTTCTATTCACCCACTTATTAATTCTCTCCTTTAATTTGACTACCCTGGGAAATCTTGAAACCTGGGAAAGTCATTGGTCAGTGACTGTCCGACCTGCCCTTGGCAGTCTCCAATGATCACCTGCCCTTGCTGTCTGCAATGCGCCACATGTTTTCTGTGTTGGCGGTTTCTGAGATCTGATACTATGCCTATTTATCAGAAGTGACTGCACCCAGAGGCCAACATTTTCAATTGAAATAATGATGCATTCTTTATAGCTCATGGTTAAATCATATTCTGCATGTCGTATCAATAGCTTGCTTACCACTGAAAGGCTGTTCAGAGTGCAGACCTCAGGCAGGGACTGAGGGTCCCAGAGGAGAAGAAGGGAATGATGTAACACCACAGTTTCCCCCGTAACTGACTGGCCAGGAGATTGGGTTCATGTCACCATGATGTGGCTCACTATTTGGCACCACGTTCTTCTTAGACTTTTCTTTCTAGGTATCCATGTAAGACTGGGTAATACTGAAAAAAACCAAACACATTTAAAATCTCATACTGAGACCTTCATTGGGACAGCACTGTAAGTCTATATGGCTGTAAACAAACCGTGCAGATAGCAGTACAAATTAGAATGTTGCTGAAAGAAGCAGGAAGATGGGGCACTGAAAACATCCTCTGACCCTCCCACTTGACCCTCCCATTACATCACAAAACTGTAATGTAAAATGTAGGTATTCCATAAGAAAGAAGGAACTTCCTTCTAGCCTGTCCTTCTGTCTACCTCCCTCCATTTCAGAGGCTATTTAATGCTCTATTTTTAAGTACATTTAAATTGGTCCTTAGTACTTCTTGCCAATTTTCATATGGGTAAGTAACCTGGGAGAATTTTAAAACTAAGCTGGTCACATTGCCTTGAAGAATCTAACCATGTCCCTGCTGTCAAGCTAGGTGAGGAAGTGATGGTCAGTTAAGAGGGAAAAGCTCTGTGGGTGAATGCCTAACATCATTAGAAACACAAGTCCATGAAGTCAGGCATGGCGGTGCATCCTCGCAATCCCAGCACTTTGGAGAACGAGGCAAGAGGATTGGGAGTTCAGAATCAGCCTGGGCTGTACAGAGTAAGATGCTGTCTCATCTGTGACCCCAAGAAAGAAAGGTATATATATCTACAACTAAGAAGCTCGTGTGACATTTCATAGCTTTTCTTTGGAAGTATTTATACCCAGTCTCTCCATTATTAACATAGATAATCTCAGCTAGTAGAAAACAAAATGATATTTAACTTAATTTTCTACCAAAGATAATATTTATGTGATAAGTGATAATATAATAGACATGTTGATGATTGATATGTCTGATTTCCTATTCAGGAAAAAAAAAGTGCTTAAATTTGCCTGTAAATGTAAACATTCTTCAGAATTTGAACAAAAGGGATTTTCTTGAAGCAGGTATAAGTTTAGGAGAAAACTTTTTATGAAGTCTTTCAATGGAAAACAAGTAATTAATTGTGTATAAACTGAGTGAATGGAGGTCAGCAGTGAGCTATGGGCAAGCCCCCTTCATATGAAGGGTAGCTGACCCTGCAGTCTCGCAGTGGAGGTCCAACATACTGGGTCTCCATCATGGAAGTCCTAATAGTTTACTTTTGGATTTATGTTCCATCCTGGAAGTCCTAATAGCTTACTTTTGGATTTGTGTTCCATCCTGAAAGTCCTAATAGCTTACTTTTGGATTCGGGTTTTATGAGCAGACCCCACTGAGACATCAGAGTAGGTGAGGAGAGAGATGAAACCGGGGCCACCTGACCTCTGCCCACTCCCTGCCCTGATGGCTTTCAGACTCTCTCTTCTGCTTTCTTGAGGGACCTGGGCTCACCTGGCCATGCTGAAAACTCCTCATTGGGATATTCCTACCACCACTAACCCAGATACTAGCACATCCCCATGGGGAGATTGCAAGCCTTTGCATTTGTCCCCCTGTGATAGACTGAGGTGGTAGCCCAGAAGAAGGAAAGACTGACTACCTAGCCCCACGCTAAGGACCTGCATTATTATTTGCACTGAGCCCCCAAGCTTATGTAGCTGGCACTTGCATAGGGCTAGGCATAGATGAAGCATGATACGAATCTCCACAGCATAAAGCAATAGGATCCACAGACTGGCCTCATCAATACAGGCCAGTCAGGAGGAAACACTCACTGTAGTACCTGAACCTTACCATTTCCTGAGAGAGGTGTGTTATGCGAGCAAGTCTTCTTGGACTTAAAAGGATTATTAAAAGTTATAGCCTTTTCAAATGACTTAAAATCTGTAAATAAATTTTAAGAATACCAGCTCACTATAGAGACTATAATAGCAACGTGTACATAGACATTTTCATATATGCATCTTGCACTCATGTCATGGCCCAGAACTTACCAGCAGGAACCCAGAGATGACAAGTGTCACCAGAGAGGTCTCAAATACTTCTGGAGACATAGTATTCAAGGGGTCCTGCTTATCCCAAAACTCCCTCAACAGTATGTCATGGAATTTTGCTAATGTTTTATGGCTCTCTTTTCATCTCTCTCCAAGAAATATTACAGGAATTGAAACCTTTATTGGTCTGGATATCACAGGAGCTCAGCTCCTCTTCTATTAAATGGATGTGAAAATGAATGATAAAAATAGTTGAAGACTAAAGGGAAACTTGGTAAATTCTGAGAAAAAAAATCTTTTCAAATCTCTGTGGTTGACATAACTAAACGCACATATAGAACTGAAACTATCACGAAATAATTTTGGTTAATATTACAAAAATGTCTTCAGATAACAAGACCAAATAGGGGATTTGTAGGTGATATTTTGTGCCTTATCTAAATATTCCAACTCTCCCTTTGTCTTTCATGTGTATATGCAGCCAGTAAAAAAGGCACACGACCTTCACATTAACATCAGCAGACATTCTCTGCTCTCTGGGCTTCAATGGGTAACATTACAAATGCTTGACAATGTAATTTGCAAAAGGACAGCAGCCCATGTGGATGAATGAATGTTAGATTTCAGATGTCACTTGTAGAATCAGCCTTAGACCCTTAAATTCCACCAAGAATCTGTACAGTGTTCTGTACAGAAACAAGTGTGTGTCCCGTGTCATAAAGAAATACTGGCAATAAAATGTGGCTAACAGTGGCAGTGGCTTGAAAAGATGCTTTATAGACAACTCCACTCCCTCCTTGGCATTTAGTACTCTTGAAGAAATTGAAAGAAAGGGAAGTTTAATTTAGAGAGGCCTTCTGCCCTGCTTAGCTGAAGTTCACCCGCTCAACATGAAATAATAATGCATTCAACTGTCCATCTTCTAATAAGTAACCTTTGCGCCACCTCAGTCACTGGTGAAACCCACAAACAGAGAATGAGAATGAAACAGAGTATCCGAAAGAGCCCACAGATCCCTGTGACCTTCATGTGATTATGTTTGTGCTAATGCATGGAGGAGAAAATTCCACACTCAGACTTCTGAAGAACCCGATTCATTAAAAATGCATTGGTCGTTAACAAGGGAATCAAATGCGCTGTCCGTTGTCCATTGACAGACACACAGAACCGACTGGCACAAGAAAGTCTGATTTGCAAACCTTTCCTTCTCTGCCTGCTGCCACCTCTTGGTCCTCTTTCCAGAATCAGTAGCATGAGGCTCCAGAAAGGAGCCCACCCTCTTAGGATTAAAACTTTATATTTGCTTCTTAAAGGGACTTATATTAAAGAATCTACTCCACAAGGGGATGCAAACTCACATCTATACTAGAGTGCACATCTGTTGGGTTGGAGTAATGAAGAGCCACTGGGCCTGGCCAAGTAAACCAAAACTGTCACAACAAAAATTTTAAGAAATTTGCAAAATGAAAAGAAGCTTGCTATGAGGAACCCAGTGGGGGCCACCAGTGGCATTCAGATCTCTAAGCTTGATTAGATGGGGAGAGTGGAGTGTGGAAAGTTCAGTCACCAGGGGAGCTGGGGGTAGAGAGGCAGCACTGTGAGTTGCAGATTGAGATCTGATAGGAAAGGTTCAGTGGAATCAATGCAGACCTTCTGTCATGTCAATTCTTCAGCTGTTTAAATCGTCTTTATCCAAGAATACCACCCAGTCTTCTGATCAGTCTCCTAAAGTCTTCACCACTGGTGATCTACAGTTATCCTAACAGATTTAAATCGGCTTCTCTGTATTTGCAGAAAATTAATACCTACTAAGTTGCTATTCAAAATCCCCTACAATGATCCTTTAAAACTTGTTTTTATACTCCTTGAGTAACCTGTGGACAAATTGTAATTACAAAATGTTTGTCTGAGACTGATTCTTCCCACAACTCAAATAGAAGTCTCAAAAGATTATGATGAGAGAACGTTCCAGGTGAGGAAACTAGGAAAGCTGTGGAGGCCATTCTGCTGCTGGCCCTTCAGCTACACATAGAGTGAGTGGTGTATGGTGGTGCAAGATGGTGCCAGTGATACAGTCATGAGGGTGATACGCGGTAGCACGAGAGGTGCACAGTGTCCTCTGAGCAAAGGAAGCTCAGACTTGCCTGTCTGCACAGCAATGAAGCCACCGTTTGCTCCCTGCAGTCTTCAGTATTCATTGGGTTTAAAAAATGTCCACATAAGCTCTCTCTCTTCCCTGTGCCTGCTTCAAGATGAAAGCATTCACCTCTTTCTGCCCCAGCCATCTCTTGCCACTCTGAGCCATGATAGACTCTGATTCCTCTGGAACTATATAATGCGACGAGCTCCTTTAAGTCCCTGCCATTGGGACGTCCCAGTGATAATGAACTGTAACCTGGAATTGTGAGCCACATAAAGGCAAAATGTCCACATAGATTCCTGCTGTCTGTCCCTAGTTTTCTGTGGGCTGTGAAACTCTTCAAGAAGTTCTACAGGTGATTACAAGCCTGAGTGAGAACCAGTAGTTTAAGCCATGGGTCTGTGGGGAAAACCTGGGAACTACTAAAAGGAGCTCCACAGTCAGACCTTCAGACCTTGGTATCGGCATCTCCAGACTTAAAAAAACAACAACAACAAAAAAATCCCAGCTATAGATTGAAAACAGTTGGGAAAGAATTTCATCTGAACTGCATATTATAGACTTTTTCTTGTCATAATTGCTTAAATAATTCAGTATAAAAACTACTTACATATGTGCATTGTGTTCAGCATCATGAGTAATCTGGAAGCAATTTAAAGTGCGAGAAAATGTGCATAGGTTATATGCAAATGCAATGCAAGTAGAGATAAGAGATTGAGCATCCTCTGATTTGGGTATCCATGGAGGTCCTGGAAATGGTCCTTTGCATTCGGAGGGAAGACTATTTGTAAACATCATATTCGATAAACTCTGAAAGACCCAACTACTTAGTTCTATTCTAGCTATTGATCTATGGTGCACAGTACACAATTAAGAGTCCATGTAAACCCTTCTCTGGTGTGTAAGATATTTCCAAGGACTGCACACGGGGAGATAGGAATATGTATTTAGGTGGCTTGGGATATGTGTATATTATAAACAAATTAAATAACATGAAATGTTACTTTAAATATAAATTTTATGGGACTGGAGAGATGGCTCAATGATTAAGAGCACTGGTTGCTCTTGCAGAGGACCTGGGTTCAATACCCAGCACCCACATTATGGATAACAACCATCTGTAACTGCAGTGCTGGGGGAATTTGAGGCCCTCTTCTGACCTCTGGAGGCATTGCACAAACAGGCACACATACACACATGGAGGCAATACACTCATATACATAAGATAAAAAAATAAATAAAATCTTTTAATATTTTTATTAAAGAACATTATGGAGCATTTATAGCAAACATACACTGTCTCAATACATTTACATATATATGACCTCATTTGATGCTCACAGCAGCCAACCCAAGCAGGAAGTATGATCTTTATCCCTGACTTTTATAAGAGAAAGTTGATGCATAAAGAAGTTGGGAAACAGTTCCAAGTTTGAGTCCTAGTTAAATGGCCGATCTAAATTTAAACCTGGGCAGAGTTTAAAATGTAAGAATGCTTGCTGTTGTATCAAACTGCTTTCTATGTCTGCTTTTGTCATCTTTCTGTCACTGTGGCAAAATACCTGAGATAATCCACTTTAAAAAGTAGTAAAATTTTATTTTGGCTCTTTGCTCCCGAGGTTTCAGCCAATCTCCAGCTAGCTCCTTTGTTCTGGGGCCCTTAACAAGACAGCATTAAGACTGAAAGGAGTATGTGGTAGAGGAAAGCTGCTTGTTTTGTGGTGGCCAGAAAGCAAAAAGAGCAAAAGAATGAACCAGGATCCCAATATACCCTTCAAGGGCATGCCCACAGTGGTTCAGCTTCTTTCTATGAAGCGCCTACCCAGAGGTTCTGACACCTCCCCATGGTGTCACGGGACCTAAGGCACATTCCAGGTCCAAGCTGAGTATTATATAAGTTGGAATTGAGGATTTGTCAGTAAGTTAATAATTCAAAAATATTTCCAAGACTTATGTTAAGCAATAGTAAGTAATCAAGTGGATATCAACATCTCTCCTAAACCAATCCTCTTGTTTGAATTGACTGAATAGTCACAAAGTATGAATGGAGTGCCTTTCTGCAGTGACGGACATGCAGCAGTCCGTGGCCTGCAGAGTTCACAGTCAAAGGGATACTATTAGGAAGGAGGAAGGAGAGCACAAGAGGAGGGGTACAAGAAAAGGAAATGGGGTTGGTGGATATGATCAAAGTATCCCATGCATCTAGGAAAGTGTTATGAAACCCATTATTTTGTACAGTTAATATTTGCTAATAAAAATACAAAACAAAAATTTTAAAGCACAAGCCATTCACTATAGGTCTGGTGTAGAGGACGGTCCTGGAACTTTTGTTCTCCAATGTTTCCTAACTTGGAAACTTGTTTCCTAAGCTCCTGATCAAGAGAAACCTGCTCAACCCATAAAATTTATGTTTTCATGTCTGTGCCCATGGAAATACCTAACCTCAAATTCCCTGCTAGCATACAATGTTGCTTCAAATTTCTGAAACCTTTAGCCAATGTCATTTATTCATTCTGAGTGCTGGTCTCCCCTCTGGATCTGACAGGGCCCCCATACAGGAGCTGCCTTCCAACCAGAAAGATTAGTTTATGGTCCTACAAGGTTAAACGTGATACACGTGTTTGGGGAAAATGGAGATGTGCATTAAGAAGAAACATTACTTTTTGATCCAGGCAGGAAAGCATACATAATCTCCTCTAGAGCCTGTGAAAGACTTCATTTTACACATGAAATTGTGTGGAATTGCCCCAGACTGCATTCAACATGTTTTTTGAGAATAGCCATCCTCAGAACAAGCTGCTGAGCAGCAGTTAGGGCCTCAGAGCAGAAATATAAATAAATAAATAAATAAATAAATAAATAAATAAATAATAAATAAATAAACAAACAGAAGTAAATGTAATCTGAGTGAAGTTGTAGAGAACAAACCTACACCCTTGTTGGCACAGTGCCTGGGCGGGACCAGCCCTGGGCAGTACGATGGAATGGTGAGAAGGGGACTCTGCACACAGGAGAATATGACACAGAGGGGCCTGTCTCAGTACAGAAATGTTTTAAATTAAGAGATATACTTAATTGTTTAAAAGGGCTTTTCCATGCTTCTGTGCATTGTAAAACTGTCTTTTCTCAATCTGGTATAAAAATCCAGACCCAATAAGCTTGAGGAAGCATTCACATTTTTCTAAACAGTGAATGTTCAGTCATTTGCAAATTTACCAAATCTAACCATCAGTTGGGGCTGAATAGAGACCATGAGTTTTACATTGTGTAAGGCACTGCCTACCTTAAAATGCCCTGCTCTTTGAGCATCATAAATAAATCACATATAAAAAATTCAGGAGAAAGGTCTTTTGCATATATGAGGTTGCTGGCATCTTCTGATGGGTCATCTTACCCTTGTTATTAAATGACAGTGATCATTAAAATGCCAAACATATTTTGACAGAATTCACTTTATAAAATGTCAGCAAGTCTGTGTTTTTTATTGGTTTGCTCCAAATCAATTTAGAAATTTCAATAGAATGCTTGTAAGTATTCCCCAAGCAGTGTCCGTTCCTGACTCTCTGCACCAAAAAATATTACAAATTAATCAGATTTTCAGATTTCTGCATAATGGCTTTGCACATTTATTGCTTAATCCTATTATAAAATGTTGTTATGATTGACACATCACTGTGGAGATAGAAGTCAATTGAATAATATGTAGCCGTCAATTTTATTTGTGGCTTAATGTGCTGAAGTATTTTTCCACTTTTCCATTATTTATACGTCTGTCCCTTTGGAGACTATATAGAATAATTTGTTTTAAATGAGCCAATAATACCATCTTTAAAATTTATAAGTGTGACAGAACCATATCCTTTTTCCTTGATGGTCCACAGCATGCCAGTAAAAAGAGTCTGAACTGTCTTCCACTTGTTATTCATGGGGCAAACATCAGGAAAGTGGATCTTGTTAAGGAACTGGATTTTAAGCCCCCCTGTTAGAAAGCACCCAGAAAATGAAAGCTGCTAACTTGGAACCCTCAAAAATGGCCACCAGTTCTGTTGGATTTTATTCACCTATTTATCTCAGCCTGTACAGTTTGTCCTGAAGCAAAGCACATGAATGCACAGACCAAAAGGCCTTTAGAGATATGCTGTTGAGGTGCTTAGCAATCTACCAGCATCTCGGGGCAGGAGTTAAATGTGTTCAATGCCTAGCATAGTGGGGCTCTGTGACATGATGGCAATATGTTTCCTCTTTTGATCAGCACTCAGAACACCTGATTAAGAAGACCCATATTCCTTTTAGGGCATGGTGCCCACGGAAACACTATACTTCAAATTCCATTGAAAAAGGCTGTTTAGGAAAGAACACTCATAAGATACAGTCCAAAGCTTGTCTGGAGAGACAGCGTAAGAGATTGAAGGGAAGAGAGAAATAAGCTCTAGGGGACAACATGAATGGACATGGTCATGCCTGAGATCATACTTTGGCTTTGGACAATTAGTTTAGCTATTACCTGTGAATAGAAGATGCAATTTCACCCACACAGTGAAGCAGGGTATGCCTCACAAACCGATGGACTGAAAGTCTTTGGGTGTATGACAGCATAGCATTCCCTGCTCTCTCCACTTATTCCTCATGACTTCGTCCATCTTGAATGTCCTCTTGCATAATTTTTTCAATTGACAGGTGATTTGCCCACAGGAGAGACTGATAAATCACTCTTACATATCATCTATTCCTTAATGTCCTGTGGCACCATAGCGAAATAAGGCCATGTGCAGTTCCCAAGCTGGACTTAATATTGAGTGAACTTTTTTTCCTTTGAATTTTAGGGGCCAGAGGAAACACAGCACTGTCAGACCCAGGAACTCCTGACCAACACCAGGCCAGTCAGACCCACCCCCCTTTTCCAGTTGGGCCACAGGTCAGTATCTCTCAAGTACTTTCCATTGTGCTGCATTTGGATGGCTTTACCATATAAATAACCAAATAAATAATAATGAGTTAAATCCAATTAACTCCAACAGAGCAAAGATGGTGATAAATTTTTGTACGGGAAGCTGTATGACTACATTATTTATTAAATACTATCAAGAAAATATGCGTGTGCAAAAGTCTCTTCCTAAAGGAAAGGTTGGTTTTAATCATGTGGAAACATTTTTCCTTAAAACCCACTACATCTGTACTGTTGGGTATCATGTAGTTTTCTTGAAAGTAAAACTTTAATGACTAGAGTGTGAAGGAAATTAAGTTATTTCAACCTTACTATAGCCATTTTTTGAAATACAAGATGTGATTTAATATAAAAAAGTTAATGCAATTTTAATGCAAGTTCAGCTTATTGGGTTTGACAATACTGTACATCACACATAGCTCCTGCATTAATAAAGAAATACATTCATTATTTTTTAAAGTCCAATATTTGTTTTTTGCAGCCTGGCGTGGGTTATATGGAGATGTAGAACACAATTATAAAAGGCTGGGCTTTCTTTAACCTCTGCCATCTAGTACGAAACTTTCAGAGTTCATCTCGCTTTTATGGAGAGAAATATTGGGACCTTTCTCTTCCTTTGCTGTCATTGTTGTTTCTGGAAATTAATCACTTTCAGCACAAGGAGGCTTGCCCCGGCATAAAGCTTGAACTCATCTTGACTTTCGTTCCAATCACCATGAAATCTCCCAATGTCCTCAGATCCCATCACCCATCTCATATCCCAGACAACTCCATATCTAAAGACATTCCCTGGGGAAAATGCCTATTGAGAGACATCTACCAAAGCTGAGAGAACTAACAGAACATCAGTCATTGGCTTTCCTGTGTCATACCCTTAGAATGTCACTCTTGTTACCTCATTGTGTACAAATGTTTATGTGTGTCTGAATGTGTGCATAGATAGATGTGCCTGAAAGTATACCAGTCCCAACATGCACTAATGCCTCCAAGTTAAGTGAGTAGAATACAGACTCAAGTCAGGGAGGAATGGTGGCTTTGTGAACTGGAGAGGGAATACCCTGCTTTAAGCCCAGAATCCAACTTTTAAAATTCTGTAGGTTAACCTCAGAGTCCTGTATACAATCTGTATACAATCTGAAAGCTACCATAGGTCTTCTTTCCTCTTGGCATCATAGACTAACAGTGATCACACCAGGAACCTGAGGGCTGGGTTACTATTATTATTTATTATTATTATTATTATTATTATTTGCCAAAGTCTACTCATTTTGGTTTTTAGAGTGACTTTGCATTTTTCAAAAGGAGTAACAAAGTTATTTGTTGAATTCAACAAAGTGTACAAATTCTTTAGGATCTAGGTCCATGAACAGTAGGCTACAACTAGGATTTTAGGAGCCAGGGTGCCTCTCCAGAGTTTTCCCTGAAGGAATCTGCAGGGGACTCTAGAGGGATGCCCAAAGAATGTGTTCACCCTTGCCCTCATTTCTCAGATGCAGCAACCCCAGGTCTCTGAATCTCTTCCTTATATTACAGAAAGAAGTAAAAGACAGATTCTGGTACATTGCACCTGGTATTAAACTTGATTTCTTTATGCTCTAGAAATGGGGCTTCCAGCGAGTTTCTCTGCATATCACTGTTTGGATAACTGCCCCTTTGCAATAGTGCCCGGTGACTATGTCCTGGACTTTGTGCCATGCCTATATTGAAATACCTTTTCCTTTTTAGAGTCATTCTACATTGAAAAAGAAAGTGGAAAGAACCCTCCTTAATAAGAGTTTTGTATTGATTCCAGTAGAGGAAAAGCAAGTGTGGGATGTTTCACGCTCTCGCAGGGGTGCATCAAAGTTCTGGATTAAGAACTTGAAGATCAAGTATCTATCCAGAACAGAAATCTTTAGTAGGTCAGCACCTAAGGACCCCAACCAGCACTCAAGCAAGCCATGACTATTGTATCAAGAGTGGTCATACATGTGTTTTGATAACTTTTTAACTGGGTAAAGAGTGTTAAAGAAATAAGAAGCATTTTTAATATTTTATCTTAAAATATAAAAAATTAATGTTTTCTATATTTCCTTTTAGATCTTCATGTACATAGACATACATATATAATTTTGTGATTTTTAACAGTAATCACCTTTTTACTTAAAAGTTGGCCAGTTTATTTTCATATCAGGAACATTTTGTACTTTCCTAAAAAGTCATCCGAATGATCCCTACTGGTGACGTACCAGTGTTTCATTAAGCTTAGCCCTGTACCAAACTATTTTTCAACACTGGTGCATTTTAAAATGCAATGCATATTTTCATACATTTATTTTTTTCTCTGTTTGAATTCTATCTCCAAGCTATATCTTAGGGTATATTCTGAGTCAAAAGGGGAAGAATATATTTTCTGTTTTTGATATGCATGCGTTTTCAAATTGCGTTCCAAAAGAATTATGTTGGAGTGTGTGCCCTCCAGCCACAGGCATGCATAATGGTGGTACTACAGACTTCCTAACATCAAAGAAATCTGTTACCATATTGTTGTTAATTTAACACTTGAAAATAGCATTTTGTTTCTATTTTTGAACCAAAAAAAAAAAAATCCCACCAATCTCAGTGAATTTTTTTCTGTGACCAATAGAACAAATTAACTGAGCAATTCAAATATATGAGGGTTAGGAGTAAATGAAAATTCAATTACACTTATAATATGTAAAGATAAGATAATTCTTTTAAAGATATTTGAGCACCTCAGAAATAATCTGTAAATCAATTCAAGTTTTCCAAAGAAATAAGTGAAATGCTCTTTCAAATGTTTTTGTTTTTTGTTTTGTTTTGTTTTTGTGAGTCCTCTAACCTTTCCTCTTCTGGGAGAGCTGTTTCTTCAGGAACTTTCTGATCCTGACACACTGATAGGATTATGCTTTGAAAGCCTATGCCCCCTTCCACTGCGGAGTGAAATAAGTTTCTGTTATTGTATTGCAGCCTCTTCTGACCGCACAGCAGTTAGCCTCCGCTGTGGCAGGGGTGATGCCGGGCGGCCCCCCACCCCTCAACCAGCCCATCCTCATCCCCTTCAACATGGCCGGACAGCTAGGTGGTCAGCAAGGCCTGGTCCTCACACTGCCCACAGCAAATCTCACCAACATCCAAGGACTGGTAGCAGCAGCTGCAGCTGGAGGCATTATGACCCTGCCGTTGCAAAACCTACAAGGTAACGCGCTGGGTTCTGGGATTGTGGGTGGTCTACCACGAAATGGATAAAAAGGTACTTAGAATGGGGTGTGTGATTTAGAGGTGCTTCTACCAGAAAGCATCTGAAAGACCTCGCAGGAAGTAACCTTTCCAATTTCTGTAAACTCTGAGCTTGCTTAAATTCCAAGCTTTATCAATCCTCATTTCCTGTTGTGGGCACTGAAGCCTTTTAGGTCCTCTAGAAGCAATTGGGAGAAATCGTGGCAGGACATGTTATCACTTAAATGTAAAGTCCTTGTGTTATTGGGAGACACAAGTTATAATCTCACAAGTTCTTCAATTTTTCCAGGTGAAAAGAACAGTTAGAAGTTACTTGTTTGTATGCAAAGTGGTTTGGACACTTCAAATACAAGGCATTATCTGGAAAAATTAATCTAACGATTAATTTTGCTACTAAGTTGGTTTTAGCTATAGTATTAAACACAGATTACATTTGTTGAACTCAAATTTTGTAAGGAGAAAAGTACTTGGATGGTGAGTATTTGTGTTACCACTGGGTTCTGGTAGAAATTAAACTTATTTTACCCAGAAAAAGTTTCTCTCTCGAGATTTTGAAAGTTTTAACTTCTCTTTAAAACATTTGATGATACTGACACTGGTTGATTGTCAAAGACTCCATCAGTGGAAGAATAATTATGGCGAAAAATGGTCTAAATAAGAGTAGATTTTTGCTGAGGAGAGAACTACTGTGGAATCTTCAAAGAAGTTTAATTCTTTATTTGTATAATGCTAGCGTCTTCTATTTTACAGAATAAAGGTTTGGCTGGGTAAGTCATCAGAATAACAAGTTTGAACACTTTAAATTGGCCAAATGTCAGGCCTCCATATGCTTTACTAAATTGCTTATTAAATTTATTAAAAGTTGGTTAGGACGTCAGTTCACAGACTGAAAAGTAAAAACTGGTGAACTCTGGACCTCTTCACGGTCCTTTTGTTCTGTTATCTTACTCATTGTTGCTACTTTTGAACTTTCATTTTAATGTTTTAAACAAAGTCTCTCGTATACCATTAAATTGTGCCAAGAAACCTGCCATTCATAAATCATGTATGCCCAGGATACACTAATGCATGAACTTTGCTTGTTTCAAATTTGAGTGCCTGGGAAGCCAGGAACTCAAGATTAAGCAAATAGAGCAGAGATACACAAGGTGAAAGAGGAAGCAACAGAATCTAGGGCCAGGCTTCTTAATGTAGGTGGATGATGAAATCTTAATGAAGATGTGGGCATTATCAAAATGCAGCCTTCCATTTGGAATATGTGTGCTTATGGTTATATTGAATATTATAAATAAACATCAGTGTACAGAGCTCCTAGTCCATGAATTAATTCTGCTTGGTTAAGATGGACACCAAAGTCAGAGTTAAAAAAAGAAAGTCTTCTTATATTTTTGTTACAGTTTGGTGTTAGGATTTTAGTGCCTGTTACTATGGAGTTTCAAAATTGTGATGGTCTTAACTGGATTGAATTAGTGAACAGCAAGACCTTCTTAATTTTGTTTTTAATGTTAAGTTGAAGTATGAGCTTTGAGTTTAGAATTTGACTTCTGTGTATTGTGGCCTGGGTAATGAGGGGCAGGAAAAATATTAACTCTTTTTACCCGTTGATCCTTTTGACAAATTGCTACAATCAGCATCACCTTCAGAAATGTATTTGAGTTCTCAACAAAGCTTGTGTCTGAGACATAGTGTAAACAAACATTTTTTCCTTTGTCTTCATCTTTAAAATTTCAGTGATGTTGGAGAAGAGATGATGAGACAGTTACAATGAAACACCTCCCAGCTGTAAGTCATCCGCTAGGAGAAGCTTTCTAATTTGTCTTAACGTTGGAACCTTTCTCCCAACATCTTCTTTAATGTCCCAAGCACCATAAAATAAGGAAAGTTCTGATTTCAGTTTCCTTGGACTTTTCTGTCCTTACAATATCCTCTCTCATGATTTCTTCAACACTCAGACCTCACTAACCAAAAAGTAAACCACCCTGGTTTGCTGACCACCATGATGTGTCCCAGGACACAGTATTTCCAGTGTTAAAATCTGAAAGTTCCAGGAAAATCAGTAAGAGCTAGTTGTTCTGTGAGATGTTCAAGGGGGAATAAAGGTGATAATTAGGAAGGTTCAAATCTCTAAGGTGACAATTATTAATGTCTACCCTCTGAGAGCAGCGTCAATCATCTCCTTGCGGTCAATCCACCAGCAGCCTGTGATGATCCCTATGCAGTGCTTATGTCCAGTGCAACTTCATAGATTATATGGGAGAAGGTCACATCACATGGGCAGAGTAAATGGCTGACTGGCAAGAAAAATCATCTTTAAGGATCCTGTTCTTCTCTGAGACTGAGACAGTCCTAGACATCCTTAGCTCATGCCCTCTCTCAAGAGCAATACTCTTGCAAATGAACTAATATCTTAGAAGGAATCCATATATACATTTATATAGCCAACAGCCAGGGTAGAAGGGGGAAGACTGCTTCCCCTCTCATCGCCTGTTCCTCATACAATAATCACAGTAACTTCAGCACAACGTGTTCAGAGTCTTAAATGGTTAGCAAGGTGTTCATCTATAATAGATATCCCACCTTCCCCAGTGATTTGAGTAATAAAGAGAAGAGGAGACATTTAAGTGTAACACGCTTAGTCCGAATTAAGTTTTTGCTCCTGTATGCCATGCTTGGTCCCAGACAGCTATCTTTTTCATTATTGTGAAGTATTAAGCTTTTAATCCATGAAACATCTTGACCAATAGGAATTGTATCTGAGGACCTTCTAACTTCCCTATTCAATCCTCCTGTCTTCCCATTCTTCTAATTCAGAAGCTCAAAATTTGCTAAGACGAAAACCAATTTGCCAGTATCCGCTTCCTAATGGCTTAGAACTCAGGGATAAGTTTTCAAATGTGTTTCTTTTTATTAATGAAATTGAGAGCTTATTCATTTACACTAGTATTAAGTAACATAGGATAGCTCCCAGAACCCAGAGGTTGTGTGCGCACGTGCATTTTAACAAGCACGGATGAACTGATTCTACACTGATAACAGGCCTCCTAAGTTCAGACAGCAGGTGTCTATCTGGTCATACTCTCCTCTTTGGAACATGGTTTCAGACAGCACTCTGGAAACATGTTGAAAACACAGATCCTCGGGCTCCAGGTAGACCCCTTGAACAGAATCTGCACTTTTTCAAGGATCCCAAAGTGACTCCTGTATACAGTCAAGTTTCAGAACTAAGAGTCTAGAGAGCTTTTTCAAAATTCATTTTACAACTCCCTCTGTCTTCATCTGTTTGGGCTGTTATAACCAAAATACCATACCCTTGGTGGCTTATGAACAGTAGACTTTTTCTCATAGTTCTGGGGGCTATTTCAGAAGTCCAAGATCAAGGAACCAACATGTTCAGTTCTAGTGGGGCTCATTATGGGGTTCCCAGATGCTTGTCTCTGCTCTGAGACCTCACTGGCAGAGGGAGCTCTTTGGATTTCCTTTTATAAAGACACTAGTATCGTGATCTAACACTTCTCTCAGGCCCTGCTTCTTAATACCATCACCTCGGGGAATTAAGTTTTACCACAAATTTGGGGGAACACAAGCATTCAACCCATAGTATCTCCTAATATTGACATCAAGCTCCCCTGTCAACCTCTGAGCATGCCATGTGACTAAGCAGTGCCCTGTGAACACTGCTGCCCCAGATAAGGGTGCCAGCCAAAGGGGCAACTTATTGGAGATGATTTTCTTTCTGTTAGGACATTCATGTCCACAGGACCAAGAGGGATTCCCCTGCTTAATAAGAGCATTATTGAAGCCTTTTGACCTAAGACTTTTTCAGGCAAAGCTTTGCACTGGGCCCAGTAAGAGATCCATCTGTATGACCTACAAGTTTTGTTTCTTTTCTCTTCATATTTTTCCTTGCAAAGAAGAGATTCACCCCAGTCTCATCACTGCCTGTGTATTATTATAAAGATAGTCCTAAGTGGAAGGAGTCGAATGTTACCCAGGATCTAGGACAGCCCTGTAGGGCTAGCCTCATTCCATCTAGAATGAGAACTGAACCTTAGAGGATCCAAGGTGAGCCATCCTCCTGTCTGCAGCAGGCAGGTGTTCATCCCCCATGCCCAGAATGGCTAAGAACCCATCTCCATCTTCTCCTGCCCCCTTCGGGCCACTTCCTTATTATATTTAGATTCACCCATGGTACATGTTGTCTTCACTGAGTGTATGCATCTTTCCAACTCACGTAATTATCAGGAATTTTCCTCTGCTCCATTGTATCTATAGCCTTATCTTGGCATTTATTAAAAATTTAGATTTGTCCAAGATAGAAACTGCCTATTGGGATGGAATTTCTTATTTTGGACTATAGAGGTTTACCAGCCAAACTGGAGATGGAGCAATGCTTGTTGAGGAATCTATTCTTATTCAATGTGGGGTTATATCATATGGAACCTGAGCAAGTATGCTGAGGGAATGTGCTAGACCTCTCTCATTTGAGGGAGCAACAGGTATAGCAGACTTTGTTAGCCAATCACTGAGAGCTACAGACGTCAGTGGGCCTCCTTTGGGCAGGAACTGAGGATGAGACATGCTCTGCACTCAGAACTGCCTAGACACTCTGACTAGGATTCAAGCCCCAAAACACTCTGTTTGGTTTTTAGATAAGACCTAGAAACAGCCTTCTTCTCACCATGCTGCACAAACAGATGAAGATTGTACCCTTTCTTGTCTTCCCTCTGAGTACTTCTTTTCCTTTCCAGTTACCTTCCACCATCACCCATCCTGGGTCCCTCCATTCCTGGGTCTTTTGTGCCGTGTTCACAAGGCTTCTGCTCCATGTGAGTGTCATCAAACCTACAACTGTGAAATGAAACTAGCAATGACCAATGATGTCAAACACAGAAAATTACTAACGGTGTCCTGTCACATCCTTAAAAACTTCTTTCAAAGTCACTATCTTCCATTTGATGTGTTTGTAGAACAGATACTGTACTAAAAATGGTGTGAAGTTGTTCTAGGAAGGAAACGAATTTATTAGCTGACATGGCAAAATAAAATATCCATTATGAAGCTCATACAAATAAGTTACATCTTCTGCTTTTCCTAAACTTGGGCAGAAACTGTGCATGTAAGCCTAAGCAGTATTGATATCAGTGACAATTGCAGCTAAAGGCAATGGAACAGGGCAGAAGGCCTAGCGCTGGGTGCATGATTCAAGTTAGCGACTTGTTCTCACCGCACAGTCCAGAATGACCTACTAATCACTGTGGAAAACATAAATGGAGAATATAAATGTGCTATGTAGGAGATTTATATCTAAGTGTGAACATTCCAGTTAAGTCAAGCAAAACATTTAAATTAATGACCAAAAATGCATTAGAGAGTACCGGCTTAACCTGAACATGGAAAAGCAATTAGGTTCAAGGAAAGTTAAAAAAAAAAAAAAAAATCAGGTCAAGGATGATTTTTCCTGTTCTGTCTGGCAGGAATCCTGCCTTGCTTTTCTCCTGAATTAGTCTGCTTTATATGGCTATAACAGGATTTCTGGTGCTGGGTACTTGATAAATAGGTTTCTTTAACTCACAGTTTTGGAGATTTTGGAGACAAAGTTTGAAATTGGGTGACCCTGTAGGTTTGACCTCTGGTGAGGGCCTTCTGGCTACATCATAAGACAGAGAAAGAGAAAAGGAACCAGGTATGTGTAGAAAGAACAAAGTACATGAGGCAGCCTCACTTTTTAACAACCCATTCTCATAAGAACTAACTCACACTGCAAGATCAGCATTAATTCCTTCTGAGGATGATGCCCCACCATCTGATTACCTCCCACTAAGCACATCTCTTAACCTTATACCACTCCAACACTACCATAGAGAGATCAAATCTCCATAAAACTTTGAGAAACAAGCTATACCCTAACCACAGCATTCACCTAATTAATATCTGTACGTGGTAAGGTATGCAGGAATACGTTGGAGCTGTGGAATATCTTGTGCTAGTTACATTGCATTTTATTTTTGTTTGTGGTGGCATTATTTTCACTAGGGTATTACATGCAATAAAATGCATGAACCTTAAGTGCTCAGTTCAATAGAGCTATGATAATAGTACACACTTACACAGCCATCCACCACAATCAATACATAAAACATTTCATTATCCCCCCACCCCACAAATTCCCTTGTGCCCCTTTGCAGTCAATCCTCTCTTTCCATCCTGACAACCCTTGTTCTGATTTCTGTTGGTATAGATTAGTTTTCTCTATTCTAGAATGGATTCATGTTCTAAATGGATTCATATTGTGTGTTCTTTTTAAACTCATTTTAAATTCCTAAATTCATGTTGTGTGTTCTTTTTAAATCTCAGTCATTGAGATTCATCCATGTTTTATATGTGTGTGTGTGATATGAAATTCCTTTTATTTAATTTCCAAGTAGTTTTCCATCATAAATTATGCCTCTTTTTGTTTCTCCACAGCCATCACGACATTCCAGTGTATAGACACCTTAAAGTCCCCTTCCTTGGGGCCAGGAGGTGATCTCTGGTTGGGATATACTAGGCAGGGTTCTTCCAAAGAACAGAATCAAGGGCTGGAGAGATGACTCGGTTTTTAAGAGCACTCATTGCTCTTGCAGAAGACCTAGGTCCAGTTTCCAGATCCCACATGGTGACTGACAACCATCCAAAACTTCAGTTCCAAGGGATCCACTGCCCTCTTCTGGCCTCTATGGGTATTGCATACATGTGCTACACTTGCTTGCAGGCAAAACACTTACATATAAAAAATAAAAGAAATAAAAATTAAAAATATAACCAACAGGATATGTGCATATATATATATATATATGTTACAAAAACGGAATTTATTGGTTCATGTAATAGGATCTGAGCAGTTCAACAAGGCCTCCTGAACTCTGGAGGGGCAGATGATCTGGTAACTGTTCAGTCAAGAAGCTGGATGCCTTAGCAGTCCCAATTGAGTGTTGAATGCCTAGAAGATCTTGGGGCACTTGTTGGTGTGGACTGAACATTGGAAGATCAAAAAACCTGGGGTCCGTGCCAGGCATGGTGGCACAAGCCTTTAATCCCAGCACTTGGGAGGCAGATGCAGGCAGATCTCTATGAGTTCAAGGCCAACCTAGTCTACATAGTGAGTTCCAGGCCAGCTGTGGCTACAGGGAGATCCTGTCTCAAAAACACCAAATTTTTTTTTAAAAAATGGAGCCTGATGTCAGCAGAGGATGTCAGTAGCAAAGATAGATGGCATTGCAGAGAGCAGCAGCAAAGGTCACCACTGCTTTTACCTTGGACCTCTTGGAAGACATCACCCAACTGAAGCCAGGTCTTCCCCACTGCTAATCATTGCTGGAAGTGCATCTGTAGAATGCTCAGAAATGTGTCTCCTAGGTGATTCTAAATATAGGCTAACCAACCGTCACAAGGTTGTCTATTTGGCCCCTATTCTACCTTGGCCACATCTGAAGAAAGGGTAGGAACTTCTTTGAAGCCATTGTAAAAGCTGTTTGTCTGTGGCTCATAGAAGACTTGGGGCTGAAAGCTGAACATTTCTAAGAGTTAAGACAATTCTCTCAGAACAGTTCACATGCTCTGAGCCTCTTCCAGGCAGCTTGGCTGGTCTGAGAGTATCTTCAATGCTCATATACACTTGGGGAGGGAGGAGCCTAATGATTTTGATCAGTTTCATGGACTTTCTGAAAATTTTGAGTTATTTACTGAGCTTAAAGAGCTTCCCTGAAGAATAGAATGTTTCCCCTTCCTTTAGAACATCCTGTGTCTTAGTTACAAGCCCTCCAAGATATACTGTTTTATCTCAGAGGAAATGGCAACACAGCAGCTCCTACAGCATCAGGAGCGGTGGCAGCACCATCCTGAGGCTCGGTTTTGGTGCTGCAGAGGAGAGTCCTTGTTATCGTATACTATAATATGCCTTGTTGGCATTTGCCTCTGTCCCCAGAATGAAATCCATATAACTGTTCTTGTTTCCATCCTTACCCAAGATTGGAGAACAGGGCTTTTTGTTTGTAAGAGCTGCTTGAGGTTGGACAGATTTGGTGGGGGGAGGGAGATTGGTGGGTGGACACTGGGTAAATTTTAAAGAACTGCTATGAGTTCATCAAGCGAAGAGAAGTAGTGTTTTTCACTATAGAGAAGGCATGAGAAGAACAGAATCTATCAGGTCCTATGAAGTTCTTTGTTGTTCAAGTAAAAATTAGGAGTCTCCGGCGGCAAAGAAAACAAGAATTGGAAGCAGTGGAGGACTTTGTGTGTCTCACCTGTATTTAAGAGCGGTTGTCATAGTCCGGACTTGTTAGACAGGGACATATTTAAAGTCAATGCATTTTTGTATTATACTTTCAGAGAGATGCACATTTGCATTTCCTGTTGTATCTGAGTAATTCTAAGGATTTAAAGTTGCTTATAATTTAAGAATCCTGACTGAGCAAAAAAAATTTATTAGAGAAAAGAGAAACCTACATTAAGGTGTGGAGCTATAACACAGCTCAAACAATGTATCAGGTTATATAATTAGAATTAGTGAAAAGAACCATGCCAATCTGACAAAAAAGATGTTTTTTTCACTACACAAAGCTTACTCATTTATTAAGAATGAGTAAGAAATGCTTTCTGAAATTTCATAGTGAAGTTTCATCCACCTATGTTGCTATGACCCAATACCTGACAAGAAACAACTTGAAAGAGTAAGGATTTATTATTTTTTTTTTGCTCACAGTTTGAGGAGATACAGTCAGTGACAGCAAGGAAGGCACGGTGGCAGGAGCAACCTGTGCCTGGGGCAGAGGGAATGTGAGGCAGCTGATTATATCATATTGACAGTTAAGAGGCAGAACCATTCGGTGGCCAAGCTATAACCCTCAAGCCCCCCAACCTGCCCTCCCAACCCACCCACCTTCTCTTCCCCCTTACCTCCCCCTGCTTTTGCCCCCTACCCACTTCCTCTAGCTAGATTCCAAAAGTTTCACAACCTTTGGAGCGGCACCCACCAACTGGAGCCCATGTGTTCAAACACATGAGCCTGTGTGGGTCACATCACATCCAAATCGCAACACATAATATACTAGACTGTGATCTAAATTTGGAGTATGGCAGTCAGCAAGTACTGCCTTAAGTCTCACTGAGGCACACATATATGCTAGTGGGGAGTAAATCGGGTGATATGTGACAGAGATAGAAGCATGATATGTTGTGTATAGGGACCTAATCATTGCCTCTACATTGCACAGAAAGCCTAAGGATACGAGGGACTGAGCTGTACAGTATGGGGAGAGTGTGTCTCCAGAAGTTCTAAGAGCAAAGAACAATCACATGGATTCTGAATGTAGAAACACTGAACCTGAGGGACAGGATGTCAGTATCTTGTAGTCCTCACTAAGCTATGCTAAACCAAAAGCAAGCACAAATCCTAGTGTCATCCAACAGCAAAGGGTGTTTCCCTATTCATCTCACATTTTAATGTGTGCAGGTGAATGGGAACTCTGCTGTACATCTTTCCAAATCTAGGGTTCAAGCAGAACCTCCCTAAGAAAAGCTGTCCCCATTGGGAAGAGAACAGAGAATGACAGAATCTCAATGACCCATAAAGCTTTGCCTCTGATGCCTTGAGTACCACTTCCACCCCCCTGGGCAAAGCAAGTCGCATGGTCAAAAACAGACTGGTAGTTGCAAGGGGTGGGCAGTGGCATGTGACAATAAAGAAGAGAAGGGAGCCTGGAGACCAACACACCTGCTTTCTTCTAACAACACTGGGTCACACAGCTATTTATATGAAGGGGATTCTACTAAGGGCAAACTATACTTCAATTTTTCAAATAAAAGTAAAAAGTAAGCACATGCTATAGTAGCTCACCGAATGTGAACTTATTTGAAAGCATTAAAGAATGTCTGAGTACAAAATTACTGATGAGATTAAAGCCAGGAAAAGCTTCCTGGAACGTTCCCAGTAAGAGTGGTTTGTTCCATTTCTCAGATGTAGACAATAACACTGAAAAACTAAAAGTTTCAATGCATACTATTTTATCCTAGTTATTTAAAAGAAGCCCAACATTCATTCTCTCTCTCTCTCTCTCTCTCTCTCTCTCTCTCTCTCTCCTCCCCCCCTCTTTCCTCACAAAGAGGGAAAGATGAACACTATACAGTCACCTCTCAGTGTCTCTGGGGCACTATTTCCAGGACCCCTAAGAATACCTAAATCTGCAGGTATTCAAGTCCTATACATAAAACAAAGCATATTTATAATAGCTAAGTGCAACCTATTGCATCCTTGAAGCTATGTCTAGGTGACTCATAAGATCTATCACATTGAAATACAAATAAATAGTTGTTGTGCTATGCTGTTAGGCAGTAATGACCAAAAATGTCATGCATGTGCAAGCACATTATCCTCCGTGGTTGGCTGAATATGAGGATGTACAATCAATAGATATGAAGGGCCAACTGTATACAGCAGTGTTACTAGTCGACTCTACACAGAGATTATAAATGATTGAAATTCTTCTTTTCATTATCTGAATATTCCAAAGTGTCTACATTAATAATTATTACTTTAAACTCAGAATACTTTTTATTGATTAAAGTGGAAGACCGTACACAAAATGCTATTATTAGTATCATCAAGGTTAGATCTGTTAACTTTCTGACTACTTTTTTAACAAGTATGTCTTAAAGCGCATTATTCTCAAAGTAAAAGCAATAAAACCATAAACAAGCATATGCATTAAGTCTGAGCAATATTTTATATGACTGAAATTGTCTTTAAAGGTGTTGGTCATGTTGGTTGAAGGAGGCTTTGTTGAGGTGTGGGTGGAATGTGGTAGGCACATGTACTGAGCACTGATTCCTGTCTTGAAGACAAGGAGGTACTATGTGACTGCTCCTCCTTGACCTTTCCTTTTGTGCTATCCTGATGACAACCACACTCCAAAAGCTGCCCTCCACAGAGCCATCAGGAGCATAAGGACAGAGACTAAATATTACAGACAAGAGTAGTGTAGTACCTGGTACAGAAATGAGAAGAAAGGATTCTAGTTTTACGTTTGCAGTGACACATGGCTTGCTGTCACCATGAACAATATCAAAAACACCTAGTACATAAATTCATATTTGCAGTGTGACTCAGAAGAGTGTCACGTGACATATCATACACTACCAAGTCCACAATGAAGAAGTTGTGAGAAGAGCCGCAGTGTTGTACTCTGGCAGTTTTCATACCATCTCCAAGGCTTCGGACTTTTTATTTAAAATACTCAGAAAGGCCGTTTTGTTGTATGTTATCCTTGAAGCAGGCGTCACTGAGGCACTGGGGCATGGATTAAAGTAGGTGCACATGAATGAGAAGTGTGACTAGTATACTGTGTATTTAAGAGATACTGTCAATGGAATAAAGCATTGTCAAAGGATAATGGTTTCCAGCTGCCACATAAATGTCAAAGCAGAGCCAAAGCATTTATTTTCAAAGCAAATGGCAGAAAAGTAATGTGATCCCCAGTTTGCACATAATAAGGCTGTAAATCCGTCAGGGCTTTCAATGGCGTCTAGCAGTATGTCTACACTAGAATGTGAAAACTGGATTAGTTTCCAAACCAGCCATCAGAGTTGGCAAAGAGCCACTCCTTTCCAAGATGGCTGTGGCTAGAATGGAGCAGCTGTCTGTCCAGAAAGGAACAGACTGAAATTCTTCTGCCTGACTCCATTACCAAAGACGGAAGACAATTGGGCTAACCTGCTCTCTTTTCTTCTGTAGCCAAAAACAAAGAGGACTTCTGCAACCAGGAGAAGAGAGAGAGATAACGGGGAATGGACAGGTATTAAAAATAAGAAAGGGAAGGTGCTTCCCCAGTCCCTCTCTGCCCACTGCTTAGAGAATGGGGCTACGGTTATTCAAGAAAATCATCTCTTACGTGTATGGTTCTCAGACGGCAGCTTCCTAATGAGAGTTCACAGGTATTGTTTCTCAGCTCCCTCTAAGGAAAAGCTAAGTCTCCAATGAACTGCACCCAAACATTGATCTATTTCACACACACTCGCCAAGAGCCTGCTGTTTCCCAGGTACTGGGGTAGGCTCTAATCTAATTAAGAAGCTATTGCAGTAATCCAGGATGAAAAAGCCTGAGTGACAGGATAGAGAGCAGAGGGCTAGTTGAAACTTTACAGAGGTGGGATTGAGAAAACACCACGCAAGAAGAAAGGGGAGAGAGTCACTCAATTATGTGATCAGCTTGTTTCCAATTGGCTAAAGTGAGCAAACTCTACTTCAATGACGGTACCTGTAGCCTGAATTCCATGGGTCTAGACTGTAGAATGAAATTTGTGCTGGAGATCTGGCTATAGAAATAAATACAATCAACATGTATGGCTGAAGCCAGTAGAGATCTCTGGAGGAGAAGAGGTTAGAGAAGGAATCCCACAATTCCAGGACTGAAGGTTGGGCAAGGAAGACCCAGGAAAATTCCCCAACATCTCTGCTCATTCTGCACGGGGCTTTCCTGGGGCTCCTGACAGTGTCCCTGCGGTTAGATTCTCTTTCACAGACGTTGGGAACACATTCACATTGGAGTTTTTGTTGCCCAACCCTTATAACCAGAACACACAAGAAGGAAATAAAAAAAAATATGTCAGATGACTTTTTAATCGTCTAAGGACATGACAAGTTTCCATATATTAAAAAGCTATTTTAAGAATGTGTACATGATTCACAGTTGAATTAATACAATTATACAATATTGAACTCAGTATAAGCCCTGTAAGACGTAAAATTGAATGACCACTTGTGAAAGAGATTTATTCTTGCTCTGGAGTATGTTACTGAGTATGTTAAAGTTGTAATGAAATGCTTCTTCTAAACATGTAGTTATTAAAATTTTTAAAAATTTACTTCATGTTAAATAGTAGAGGTGATAAACAATACCAGTGAAATCTACCTGATGACTTTATATCCATACTCAGGTACTAAGGAGCCGAGTGTAACCGAATGTGACTAGTAATAATCAGATATATAGAGATTAAAGAAATGTATGCAAACATGTAAGTGTTAGTAGCATTAAAAATGTAGGAAACAGCATATCTTAAAATGAAATGGAGATCTTCTTTAAAGGGTAAAAATTCATTCAATTTTATGTCTTACAGGGTTTATACTGAGTTCAATATTGTATAACTGTATTAATTCAACTGTGAACCTAAAAGTTTACAGCCACCTTTGAAAGAGATGTACTCGTGCCCTGGAATGTGTTACTGCATATGTTAAAGCTGTAATGAAATGCTTCTTCTTAAAAAAAAAACAAAAAACAAAAAAAAAACAATGTGTACATGAAAGCTCCAACAGTGCTTTTACTGAAAAGCAACTCCATTGATTTAGATCTCTTATTTAAAAAATGTAGTTACAGCCCTAAAATCTCAACATGGAAATGGAAATGTTTGAATCCTCCTTTCTTTCTCCTCCTCCTCCTCCTCCTCCTCCTCCTCCTTCTTCGGGTCTTTTTGAGACAGGGTTTCCCTGTAGCCCCAGCTGTCCTGGAACTCACTATATAGACCAGGCCGGCCTTGAACTCACAGAGATCTGCCTGCCTCTGCCTTCGGAGTACTGGGTTAAAAGGTGTGCACCACGTCGCCCAGCTTCCTTTCTTCTTTTTAAAGAACTTTTGGGTCACACCTACTGTAGTTCTCTCAGTCAGAGGAGATGACACTGTTAGGTGAGAAAGTACTGGAAATTTCTATGGACTGTAAACAATATAATTTTATTTTTAAAAGTATTTTATTATTATTTTTATTTTATGTGTATAAGTGTATTGCCTGCACATAGGTAAGTGCACCCATGTCATGCAATGCCCACGGAGGACAGAAGAGGCCATTGGATCCCCTGGGACTAGAGTTATGGACAGTTGTTAGCTGCCATGTGGATGTTGGGATTTGAACCCAGGTCTTCTGCAAGAACAACCAGTGTTCTTAACCACTGAGCCATCTCTCCAGCCCCTAAACAATGTAATTTTAAAAATGATTTGCATGATAAAATTATGCCCTATTATAAGTAAAATTAATTTTTAGAAATTTGTTGATTGAATTTTGGCCTTTTATTTGTGATTTAATGACATTATCTTCTTCTAAAATATATTTATCACCCATGCTTACCACAGTTTCAGCCAAAATTTGAGGAAAAAAAAATCCCATATCATATTTGCTGCTTGTTACCAGTTTAGGATTAGCACACCACATACAGGTCCATTAACACATCTTTACACATTTCAGTTCCCTCGAGTGCCACTATGTTAGAAATTCTTGGTGGAACATATATGCGTATTCAGCATTTGACAAAAGATAATTTGAGTTTTCTCTGTTTGGAAAATAACTCATATGGGAGAAAGTTGCATTAAATAAATAATAGAGATAAAATTTATACTTCCATATATTTCAAAGCTAATGTCGCTAACTTACAATGGAATGGTAACATGAAGACACAGTGCTATAATTTGATTGATTTGTTTTGACAGTAGCCAAATAATTGAGAGTGAAAGGTGTCAGCGCAGATGAAATATCGTATAAGCCACATTCAGAACACAGCCCCCGCAGCAACTGCCTCTGGAGTTTTATCTCCTTTGATTTTGTGCTGTTCCAGACTTCCCGTTTATTAGGAAACCATAAAAGGTGGCCAACTTCCCCAAACCATGAAGACTTCCAGGGAGGAGAGAAGTATTTAGAAGTTTGACAGAGTTGAAGCGTGGAAGCAACTCAAGTCTCTGCGATAACTGCACACCCAGTTGCGTAGCAATAGTCTTTTCCTTTCTTTTGCAAGTTGCTGCTCCAGTGCATTTTGTCTCATTTTAAAGTGATTTGGAGTCAGAGCAAATATTAGATCCCATTTTCCAGCCCCTTGACAAGACACAGGCAGAGGAGAAGGCTGTGCCTGGCATGGTTCCAGGGCCCGAATAACACATTTACATAGCTGAACCCCAAGCACCTGCTAAAAATAAAATTTGAGGTGCTCAGTTAATATAGACACAAAATAGTCAGGGAAGGATTAATTAGCACAGAGCCTCTGCCCCTAGGCAAATATCGAGTGTGGAGGTCAATGGTGTGAGCTGTGAATCATATAGACCAGCTTTAATGCCACCCCCACCACTTGCTGTCTGACTGGTTTTCCTTGGCTATTTTAAAGCGTTGTTCTAAGGATTAAATGTGATGCTATATGGAGCCTGCTTAGCACAGAGCCCAAGTGCACAATGACTCACAGCTACTTTGATCACTGTACAGTCCAGTATGGTAGCTATAAGTCACATGTGACTGGTGGAAACTGAAATATGCTATAAATGTAAAAATCCTTAAAAACATACAGTATCTCATCAACATTTTATATTGACAAAATGTTAAAGTGATATTCTTGAATTAATTTAAATGTAATATACTATTAATTTCCCTTGTTCATTTTTTACTTTCCAAAGTGTGGACGCCAAATGGTACTATTTATGTGTGTCTCAGATTACATTTCCCTTGATCAGTGCTGGCCTGAACCATCTGCCTGCATCTCGTTTACATACAGCATTGGTTACAAGCTATGCTAAAAATAAAAATAATAAGCACATATTCAATTTTGGGATGTCAAGCAAAAAATTACAAAGGATTCACTTAGGATATAATACTGTGAGCAAACCTCCATCTATCAGAGTCAAAAATTATCTTTCTTTTTTAGAAAACTGTCATATTTTGAAGAATTTCAAATATAGAAGAAAAACATGTATGCATATATTTGCACATATTATGTTTATAAATGTGATTAAGAGATGATAATATTTGCTTCATTTACTATAGCATTTCTTGTTAATTTTCAAGTTAGCATATAAGACAATGGGTTTGAGATGGCATTCGTATACATTATACTTTGTCCATTTCCTGTTCACAGTCTTTTATCATAAGTAATGAAACTGAATGCTGCTAAAGTCCTCCACCTCTACCCAGAGTCACCCCGCGGCATACCCTCCCAGAGCAACTGCCGCCACCCTGGTGCACGTTTAGAATACTGCTGTGCACACACATAAAATATGGAATTTTCTGAAAGTTTACATGATGACACACACAGCACATATATTTTTGCATCTAGCCTATTTCTTTTGCTGTTTTGTTTTTTGAGATTTATCCCCGTTAAGACATACAGAGAATTATGTATTTGAATTACTTTAATCCTCTTATTTTGACCACACATTTTCTGTCCTTTTTTTCTTTCTGTGCATTCTCGTAGCTTTCTTGTGTTTTCTTTGTTCTTTTCTACTGGATTACAAGTCTGTTTATTTCAGCTATAACCTCATTCAGGAGTCTAAGTCTATTTTTCTTTTTCTTCCCAGATGATAAGTACAGCTTCCCATCTCGTGTGTTTTCTGTCAGTGTTCCCTACATGTGTTATTTTGAGCATTATTATAATTATAAGCTTGTTCAACCTTAGTTTTACATTTATAAAAGCCTTTACTCATTGTTGAGTTGTGTAACAAGCTCTCTCCTTCCAGGGCTTTCTTCTTTAATTGGCACCTCAGAGTGACAGATTGAGTTCATTTGTTTGAAAATGTTCCATTTACTACTACTTTTTAAATTATATTTATTTATTTATTTTTATTTGTATGTGCATGAGGGTTTTGCCTGCATGTATGTAAGTGCACCTGGAGGTACCCATGGAGGCCAGAGGAGGATGTTGGATCCCCTGGAATTGAAGTTACAGACAGTTGTTAGCTGCCTGTGGGTTCTGGGAACTGAACCCAGGTCCTCTGCATGAGCAGCCAGTGCTCTTACCACTGAGCCATCTCTCCAGTCCTTACTGTTTTTTCATTGTTTAACTGGAATTAGAATTCTAGATTATTTTTAGTAAGGGAAAAATTTTTCCAGTCTCAGTATTTTGCTGGTAATAAGTATCATGCCAATGTGTGATTCTTTCATGAATAAAAAATGCCCTTTTAGACTGTTTTTAATCTAAAAAATTTTTCCTTCACCTTGGAGATTCTCCAGTTTTACTATGAAAGACCTTCTGATGGGTTTATCTTTATTTATCCTGCTTGGTCCTTGTGACTTTCTGATTATAAGTACAGTGGGTTCTGGTTCTAACTTCTAAGTCTTTTAATGGCTCTCACACATTTTCTCTTCTCTGTATTATGCGATAGTTGTGATTTTCGTAGAACTACCATCTAGTTTACCAATTCTCTCTACAGTTGTGTTTACTCTTTAAAGACAACTTAAAGTTCTCATCTTATGTGTTTTTCCTTTTTTTAGGAGTTTTGCGTAACTCTTCTTTCACTTTTTCTTAGTTCTCTTTAGTCGTTTTAAATATCCTGATTGTTACCTCCTTTAGATTGTTTACCAAGTATTATCCTGATTCTGTTACCTCCTTTAGACTGTCTTTTTACTTAAGTCCCTGTGGAGTTCACCAAGTATTATCATTCTGTTTCCTGGAGTGGACTCGTTCATTTTGAATACGCTTTAAGCAGAGATTGTTTTTCTACAGCAACTTTCAGTCTTTGGGGCTGTGTAATATTATTAATAAGGTTTGCTTCTGCATGATGCCCAGCAGATTTCAACGAATAGTCTCACTGTTTAGAGATACTTGTACCATGACATGGTATAAACTTAAAGACCAAATGCAATATTTAGACCTGGGTTTCAATTCTGCTCAGCTAACATTCTGATTTTCAATAACCAGAATGTTAATGGAGACAACCATCTTTGTTAATACCCTGGGATAGGGATTTTTATGGCAACAGGCATCTTTGTTTATTCCCTGGGATTTCACTATTAGGACAGTACTTTTGACATTTTAGCTTGTTACAAGATCCTTAGTTTAAATGCCTCTCTTTGCCTAAGTCCAAGACCCCAAATCTCTGAGTTGGTGTACAAGAGAACAGGCCTCTATCCATGTCTGCTGTCAGGGATCCAGGATGTCAGTCAGTGGGCTTACTGTTCTTTATTTATGATGTATGAGTATTTTCCTTTCTGCCTGCATATTGATTTTTAAATATATTTTAATGCATATTCTCTACATCTTACAAATAGCGAAGTTGTCCATGTTAGATCAGTGTATTAGTGAGGCTTTTCTAGAGAAACATGGCAATTACAGAAACTGGCAGGTTCATAACAGTCTATCTGGAAGCTTGAGAACTGTTGGGAAGTTGAGAGTGTGGCTCAGGCCAAGTCTGGAAGCCACAGAACCAGGGAAGTTGAAATGAAGCGACTCACAGCCATTGTTGAAGGCCTGAGAATTTTGGGGAAAATCAAAGCATGGTTCTAACTGTGGAAACTAGTTCTGATCTCCAAGAGCAGGAGGACAAGAGTGTCCCAGCTCTGGAGACACAGAGGGACAGTTCACATTTCTTTGCCGCTTTATTCTGTCTGAGCCCTTAAAAGTTGGATGGTGCCCACATTCTATGAGGGAAAATTTTCCTTAGCACACTGACTCAAAGGTCAACCTCTTCCAGAAACACCTACTTAGACACACTCAGAAATCCTTTAATACAGTCAGGTTAGCATCAAAACTTAATGACAAAATTAACAGTCAATGCAACATTTTGTGATTCTTCTGGACTTTTGCATTTGTATTTTGCTTGTTTGTTTGGTTGGTTGGTTGGCTGATTTGTTGGTAATAACCATCCTAATGGGTATAAAGTGGTAATTCATTGTGGCTGAAGGATCATTTTGAGAAAACCATTTTCTAGTCAATTCTGATAAAATCTGATCATATTGCACAATGATAAATTTTTAAATAACCGCAAAAGAATGCATACTTTGAAAGTTGCTTTATACTCCCCCATGCCCTTCAAATGTCAAATATTGTCATGCAGTATCTATTAATTGCTATTGTATTTACAGTTTCAGGTATATACAAGCATGTTAAACATGCAGGTGAACATTAGCAAATTTGCCTTGAAAGAAATTCTTACTACGCAAATTCTCTTTCTCTGTTGACTTCCAGTACAGTTATAAGTTTCACTATACAAAAAGTACCTACAGATAAGAGAGAAATTTGTTTGAAAAATTTTAAGTAACATCTTGCTTAGTGGAATAAAACGGTTCTCTTTGCCTTTACAGAATTAGTTTTCCAACTTTAAAATCAGCCTTACCTTTGAGTTATCTCAACTCCTTCCTCAATCCTAAGAATTGTGTTTCAGTTTCTTTCTAGTTACTGTGACAAAAATCAAAAGCAATTCACGGAGGAAATATTTCTTCTAGCTCATAGTCCACAGCCCATCACTGTGGGGAAGTCAAGGCGGCGGGCTCTGAAGCAGCTTGTCACAGCCACGGTGGAGGGCAGAGAGAACTGACCGTGCGTGCTTGCCAGTGCTCCGCTAGCTCTCTCCTTTTCATTCATTCTAAGTCCCAGCTGTGGAACGGTGCTTCCCACATTCAGGGTGGGTCTTCCCACCTCAATTAACCCAGCTGAGACTATCCTTCCCAAGCATGTCCACAGGCCAACAGAATCCAGACAATAACCTCATTGAGACTCCCTTTCCAGATGATTCTAGAGTGTGTCAAGTTCACAATGAAAACTAATCATCACAGTAAGGATATTTATAGACCTGCAGTCATTGCCTTGTTCCTGTTTTTGAATATCAAGAATGTTCCTATCATACCGATGCTTCAGTCTAGAGGGGAGGGCTTTCTGGTCAATCTGGGCTATAGCATTAAGGTTTCTAGTATATTCTATGATCTAGTTATTTTATTCTAGCCTAGACTTTTGTCATTAAGAGCTTCAAGTAATATTAATAAGATTACATTGACCTTTATGTAGCATTCCCCTGCAATGTTACATAATATACATTCTGGACATTCCACATAATATACGTACTGGACATTCCACATAATATACGTACTGGACAGTCCAGTGCATTTTGTTTTTATACTCTTGTTTACAATAAATTGGTATTGTTCAAGGCTATTGTGATATGTAATTAGTAGAACTACACCTCATCAGCAATTTTTTTTTCTTTTTCTTAACCTCTACAGTCTGCCTCATGCTCTGGCAAATAACGGAGTGAAAGATAAGGTAGCCAGATCACCTCAAAAGTAAAGAGCTGGCGTTCCAAGGCCCTTCAAGTTCATAAAGTCATTAGTGCTCATAACATGATATTTTTCAGAAGATTAATGAATAGACCATAAAATGGCATTAATTTTTGGCCAGTTTCCAGTCAGAAAGTTGTGTGTCTCCTAGTTAGTACTTTTCCAACTCAGAAAGCCTTGTTCTGAGAATATTTGCTGTTCCAAACACCAATGTCATTACATTTCTTTACTTCAAAAAAAGATAAAAGAAGAAAAGCCACTACAAAAACCCCAGCAGACCCAGTGATTCTGCCTAGGCTCACAGCCAGCTGCTTTCACTAACCTCCACAATTCCCAGGAAATGAAGATGAGCTTGCTGGGTAGAATGCTCTAGAGCCCACTAGCTCTCCTAATGTAGCCGGTTTGCAGGAAAGCCACCAATGGCATGTTTACCAGACCCCAATTATGAAACTTGAAATATAATTTTTTGGTCACAAGAATGATAATATTATAAAATATAAATGAAAAGAATCATAAGAATTGTGTTGTTGTTTCTTAACTTCCCAACTCTCCCCCAACTTAAAGTTGTTTTAATCCAGATATTCCACATTCTCATAACAAAAGCTGGATTCCTTTTCTATCTGAATATTTCTGAGAATTGAAGTTGAAAAGAAAACTGGATTCCAAGTATGTAACTATCAAGAAAAATTTCTACATCTGTAGTATTTACACAATTATCAGATATAAATGAAATTTTACCTAAAATTTTACCTCTAGTTTTATTCTTTAAAAGCTAGATCATACAGCCTCGTGCTTGTGTATATAGTAGGTATTATGGAGGTGTGCCAAATATGATCTTTAGTAAATAGGTTCTACTTTGTGCTGGTGTAAGACATTGCTATTTTCATTAATTGTTTTCATGACAAATGCTTGACTTGACCACATGTGATTTCATGCCTTAAAGATACTTCTGCATTTTAGGGAGAATATGGGATGGCCTCGGGTCTCATGCCAGATTTTAATGTAGAATTAATTCTTTTCTTTAAAAAAAAAGGTTTTTTTAGAATAACAACATTTTTCTAATGTACATTAAGGACGTTGGAGAGTTCACTGAACCATATGCCTCAAGCTTTCAGGAACAATCTGTAGTCAGGCATTTTAAATGAAAATTGATTTGTGATTTACATGGTCAGTGGAAAGAAAATTAACTTATGGAAGGTTGTAATGAAATATTAGACCAGTAAAAAAGTAGATGGTGATCTAGTGGAACTAAAAGTCCCATCTGGAAGAATTCTGTGACATTTTTACATTTATCTGTGTTCTGCATGAGTTGTAATGTTAGTGGTAATTTTATGGGACTGAGCTGAAATGAAAAGGGTGTTATCACAGATTGCCTACAGTGTAGGACTGTGTTCAGTGGAGAGGCCTGTACCCTTTTCTCCATTTTCCTATAATATGACTCATTGCACTTTTTTCAGCTACTGTTGTTGAATGCATTCAGCCTTTTACTTGAGGTTATTAAGGAAGAACATCAAGCCCTCACAAATACAATCTAGCCGCACACTTAAAGCAAGGTTACGGCTGCTCCTCAGCTCTGCATTGTTTAGGTAACGTCCAAGAAGAAACCTCCAGAGTGCACATGCAAGACGCAAGCACACTGAATATGAACTTTGGACTTTACACCGCTTGCCTTTTTGTCTCAAAAGTGCGATTGTCACCTCATCGCAATCTAAAACATGTTAGCAAAATGGTAAATTTGCGTCCTCTTACAAATGGATCACTCAGAAGTCCATTTTTCTCTCTTTTTATTCCAATTTTGTTGAAGTAATTACAATTGTTTCTGCGGCCAGAGAAGTACATTCTAGGAAAGAAAAGGGTAAGCCTGCCCTTGCTGTTTGGCAGAGTACTGGAAAGAGGCAGTGAGGGGGAGAGGGGCATGGGCTTAATTCCGTGCACTATTCTTTTTCCCTTTACAGTTACTACACTGACAGCTGCTCATGACTTTTTCACATCTTTAATTTTTGAATTACCATACCTTAAATATTTGATATAATTTAAATACATTTACCCTGTGTCAAAGCATAAGGCATGAAATTGTTTGCCTTAGAATTTCAAACTCTATTTTCTGCCTCTTCTCTCTGCTTTCATCTCTTCCTCTGTGAAGCACAGCCAACTGTCGGTAGAATTTCTAAGAAATTCTGAAAATGAAGTCCGTTGGCCAAATTGATACTTGTACTGTATTTAAATAAATTCACTCAGTACGGGAAACAGGACCTTTAGGATCGATGGTTTGGACTGCCTCTTTTATTTTCAATTATTTTCATCAAGTAGTTTTCACTTGTAAAGTTTTCGTATTTTGATTTTTCTATTTTCCCTAATAAGAACATCACAAGTCCTTTTAATATGTTACAGCTGGGTGTTATTTTCTTCCTACAGTGGTGGAATCTAGCCCGTAGCATCACATCCCAGCTTGGGAAAGCAGGTCATCTTCTTGGCTCTTACAGAGCTCTGATTTGACGGATTCAGTATATTCCCTGATACTGGTACCTTTAAAAGCATCATTTTGGAGGTTATTATGCATCCAGAGTCAAGGCTACACCTCAGTAGGAGCCAGCCATAGGGAAACTTTGTGGAAACACCCTGTTTTAGATGTGGGAGATGGAAAATGAGCTGGGGAGGTGGGGATGAACTCACTCAGGCCTTACAGAGGTCACTACTGCTTTCCTGTCCACAGCTTTTACCTTCTGAGAATATTCAACCCATAGCGTTTGGATTCATGTTTTTATCTAAATACATTACACACACACACACACACACACACACACACACACACACACAATCAGGTTATAAGGAAATTCTGCATTATACTTAATAATGTTTTCAAATCATATGCTCAGAACATACTGTATATTGGCTTTTTAATTTTGTGTGTGTCCATGTGGTGCATGCACGTGTGCACATGTGTGGGTGTGTGAGCATTGGCCCCTACTTGCCCTTGTGAAGGCCAGAGGTCAACACTGGGTGCCATCTTCTATCTATCACTCTCCACCTCATTTTCTGAGATGGTCTCTCACTGAACCTGAAACTCAATACTTTATCTAGACTGTTTGGCTATAAGTCCCTGGGATCTGCCCATCTTCCTACCACCCTGGCACTAGGGCTACAGATGCATGCCCCCATGCTAGCCTTGACATGGCACTGGGGATCCTAGCTCGAGTTCTCATCCTTGCAAGCACTTTTCCCAGATATCCATTGTTTGTTTTGTTTTGTTTTTAATGGTGGTGATTTAAATTGAGATTTTCCCCCCCATTTCAAAATGTTTTAAAAATAATTTTACTTCTGAGAGCTGGCTGGAATAGTTTACAGATAGAGTATGACCACTGCTTCCATCTTTCAGCTTGGTTATTAGTTATTTTATACGAATGGAAAACAAATAGCTCTCACACCAAAATGCCCTCTAACGTCAGAGCCAAGCCAGTTGCTGTGTGTGCTGACGTAGCATTTAAACAACCATTTGTCATCCATAGCTCCTGTCATTTCTACAGAGCATTCGGTTCATAACATTTCTAGGGAAAAGGTCATGGATCTGTCACCAGCAGTGTTTGTGGCACTCAGAAATAAAACAGGGTGGTTAATGATAGCTGGGGCAGCCCATGTAATCACAGGATGCTGCCGAGGTCAATACTCAGTATTGGCTTCCCGTCCTGTCCAACCGAAACAAGATACTCAAGTAAATGTAATCAGTAAGTGGCCACAAATGAATCTTTCAGAGACATCAGCCTTACAGAAACAAGAGATTCCTGAAGAGATGCTAAGTGGGATCTTCTGGGTTGTAATTGCAGTCCTGGGGACAATTACCTTAATTAATAGCTTTGAGCCTGGGACCCTTGCTCTCTGTTTTCATGGATGGGTTTGCAATTGCTGTTTTGAGAGTTTTTTGGACTCTGCAGAAAGTATGGGGGTTGGTAAACAGACCCTGGGGACCAGACTCAGACACTGATAGCCTCCTTATCCCCATCACTTTGTAACCACAAGTACATCCCTGGTAATCTATCAGCCATTGGTATAGACAACAGGGTGGCTAGCAGTGGTTGTCAAGAGGGATGCAGGGATCCATTTCAGCATCAAGTTCCTGTTTAGTAAAGAGAGCCTCCCTTCACATACACTGCTTCCGGTAGGTAATAGATTGATAGGTCTGGTAAGAAGTCAGCAACCCTCTTGGCATTTGACTGGGAGATAAAGAGTTGGAGGGGGCGGTGAGGGGGGAGAGAGAGAGAGAGAGAGAGAGAGAGAGAGAGAGAGAGAGAGAGAGAGAGACTTTTCTTTGTGTCTCCCAGCCCAGGCAAAACTCGAGTCCAAAAGATCAGCCACATAGAAAACTGAACAAGTTTCAGCCTTAACTCTTCCTTAGCTTTGTCCAAAGACCCTCAGTCTCTCTCCCTTCCTCCCCTGGTATCAACCATTCAGCAAACTGTGCCGACTCTCCTCAGTCTATACTTTTCTAAAATGATCCCAAAGCATTTTTGCTCTCTGAAAATTATCAGTTTCCTTCCAGAAACTTAGGGAAGCAAAGATTCAGACCAGGACGTACCTGTTAACTAGATTGGGGATTATTCTAGAAGGAACAAATGCCTACCCATCCGGTAATTAGCCTGATTGACTAATAGCATCACTAATAAGGCATTCACACCAGTGGCCCTGATGCCACAATGGGTTCATTGCCTCACTTTCTCAATATTTGAGGGAATGAAGAAAGAGCCTCTGTTGATTGACGTTTTCTCAGCAATGATTTGAATATTATTTACACAAAAGATGTGATTCATGTGGAAAATGGAAACGTTAAATAGACAGACTCTTTATAGCAGGCGCTTCTCTGCTATTTTCACCAGCTTTGCCCAAAATAGTGCGTGTGGTCTTGGATACTGAGAGAATGGGGTACTGCAATGGAAATATTGGGGCTTTTAATGCCGATACACTGCCTCAAACCCAGTTCATGTTTGCTGAGCAGGTACTAAATCCTGGGCGCTTGTGAAATTCATCCCACTTAGTTCTCCTACTGAGAAAGTGGGATTAAAAGATTTTCCTAAAATGATATAGCTATGAAGCTGCTCCCATTTGAACTTGACCTCCCCTCTGCTCCAGAATCTTAGGAGTCATATTCTCTTACCTGGGAAAATTTGAAATGGTTCCCACAAGCTTTATAAAAAGCTCAAGGCAGCATGAGTTGATTTCACGGTCCTGGTATACAGAGATACTAACAAGTACTTAGTAAGTTTTGAGGAACAGATTACCTAGAACAGCCCCATGTCTCTGATTATGAGATATTTCTCTTTCCCACAGGTAGGAAAATATATCCAGAAAGAGGCATCACATAAAGGCTCCAGTATACACATCAGAGCTGATTCAACTAGCTTCTATCATTCTTGAAACAAAGAATAAGCAAAAGAAAAATGCCAGTGAACATTTGTCAGTATATTTCATGTGGTTTTTATCTGTCAGATGAACTCTTAACTGCCAAAATGTGTTAGAAAACAGTCTCCATCCAAAACAGGTCTCTGAGTTAGTAGAATGCAGAAATGCTAGAAAAAGAGTGCTGGAGAATGTAGGTATGCAGTAGAGAGTTTGACTAGCATCCGCAAGGCTATCATTTCAACACCCAATACAGAAAAAAATAGCACAGTAATTCTACATTAGTAGAGATTCACCCCAACTCCCAGAGAACATTTGGTAATTTCTGCAGATGTTCTCTGCTGTTACTTCTGGAAGAGGAGGTACCACTGGCTCTTTGAGTAGAGACCAGGAACACTTCTGAACGTGGCATGACTTGGACATCCCCCCACAACAACAGTCATCTGTCCTCAAAAATCCTAAGAGACATTAGAGGAGAAAAAAGCCAAGAAAGTATAATAAAGCCTGATTGGATTTACATACAAAGAGTGAAAGAGCATGTTCTGGATAGAAATTGTGATTAGCAGATAATCATATATCCTTAGCCTGATTGAAACATGTTTTACCCTTCATAGTTTAATGAGATTGGTTTCATAATAAGTTTTGAACAGAGATGAAGTTAAATTCCAGGAATGCAGCATTTTTGACAACTTACTCAATGCCAGGCACTTAATGCTTCATAAATATCATATTTAATCATCATTACCTTATGAAGTTTCTATAGTTAGACCATTTTATATGTTATGAAATTTTTACTGTAAATGATTACATGATGATGTAAACTGATATAGAGCCCAGAAGTATATAAATATTTTGAAACATCAGAAGCAGATAAAATGATTATTTCATGATGCCCATCTGAATATGTACCATTCCTGACGTGTTTTTCAGATATTACTTAGATCTTTATTTGTTGTTCATCTTTCTAAGCACAAAAATCCGATAAATAGATTTCAAAGATTTCAGAAGTAAAAATGGAAAGAACAGAATCAATGCTTCTCACCTATTCCTCTTTTAGATCCAAATAAACTTCTGACTCTTGATGAATGGTCAAGGTCACCAACTGGAAGGCTGGTTACAACAACCACTGCATTTTTAGCAGGAGAATGAAAGAGAATGTCTCTAGGAAGACTAGGGCTCATAGAGATTGAGACCTCTTTAAAAGAAAACGTTCAGTTTTATAAGAATCCGTGTTGCTCCCTCCAGCATGGAGTACGTTTTCAATATTTACTGAACAAATCTGAATAGTACTGTTGTATTATGAAATTATGAGAACTAGAAAGAATGAACACAAGCTGAAATTGCTGGTAGGTTTCCTTTACCTTCCTGCTACAGATGATTTCATTGAACTCAACATATGGAGCAAATATCATTGCAGTAGCAATCATCTAATGTTTCCATGACATGCTAAGATCAGAAGTAGTTATGGCCCATGTCATCTGACTGAAATAATGCACATGCTAAAGGCAAAGAGTCTGCTCATGTGGGATCAGTTTCCATGGCATTAAACCCAGGATTTGTCCATGAAATGAAGTTTTGTGCTCTCTCAAGGACATCTACACAATTTCTTGACTCTGTCTATAACATTTCCATTCTTTCTGGTGCTGTTTTTCTTGACTTTGAAGCTTAGTATCATAATATTTTAGCTTCCTATACATAGCATTGCAGCTTGTCAGTTTAAGGTGTTCTCTTACAAAGAATGTACAAATTGTTAATTCATTTTTTCTTTACATGTTTTATGTGACTAACCTCCACACTATCCTCAGGGATATCAATTATGGGGCACCCTGATCCACATTCTCAATATTACAATATTCTAGCACAAGCAATAGAGAAGCCATAGTTTATTTAGTGTGAAAGACACAGCAGAAACAAAAACTCATAATGTGAAAAGAAATGAACTTATGTTTTTAAAAAGTGTTCCAATACTGTAGTATCTAGTCTGAATTTAGATTTTTTTATCCAAATTAACTGCCTTTCAAGTTAGTTCAGTTGTCGATATTGTCAATATTTTAATAATTTTCATAGAAATATGCTACTGCCAGCTTCTTGTACTGCTGTATTCTCGGGTCTGCAATTAAAAGGGAGGGTGTCCCAAGGAAAATACCTTCCCCCTCTTATTGCACAGAATAGCCCCTCTCTCCATGGGGCCTGTGGTGAGCTGTGAGTGGCAAGCTTCATGTGGGACGAAGGTCCTGGTACCTCTACAAGATCATGCCAACAGACAGCGTTCTGTGATCATTAGCCTCCCCCAGAAGAAAGCGAGCGTGTGAGTGTCACCCCACCACAACTACATTGCTATACGTCCTGGTGACTCATTTTTTCCTGCACAGCAGAATCTTTAAAAAAACATAAAACACGATGACTTTAATTATATCAATCCATCTGCTCGATTGTCCCCCACTTGTGTTTTCCAGGCTTCCAGTTGTGAAATCAGAGCATGTGGATATCTCCTCTGAGACTTTTCATTAAATGGTGTTCGGTGCAGAGTAAAGCGTTGTTGAATCTTTAATGTTCTGCTACCCATAGATATGTGGACCTCCTGTGCTTCTTGTTTTAGCATGAATTTTATGGAAACCCTGTTTTTAGTATAGGCTAAGCACACAGGACCATAAGAGCCCCGTCCTGCAGACAATAAACCAGATGGTTGTAATTTTTCTCTTAGGAAAAAAATGCTTGTTTCTTTTTTAATGATGAATTGGTTCACGTAAATATTGAATAAGATGCTCTCAGAATGTCTGATGATTAAAATTAGATTGTGAACCAGAATGGGAAGATTCTCTACCTCTGATTGGCACATGGATGTTTTCAGGCTGTCCAGCTGAGAAGTCCTTATAGGATGCTAAGAGCAAACTCGATGAGTGCTGTTCCCTGGTATCACTCAGTTCTGTGGCCCTGGGTGCCTGTGAGCCCTCCCTCTATGAATTCTGCTGTGCAGAAGATTGGTTTCTGTCAGTTATTGAATTTGGTGATTTTGTTTTAGGTGAAGGCAAAATGTAGCCATGTGGCTGTTTGCGCACATCTAGGCAGGGTGCTGGAGAGGAGTAAAGGAGAGAGAGTGAGGCTGTGTGTCCTGGTGTCTGTCAGCTGCTTCATAGCAGCTAGGTGCAAAAGCATCTTTTAATAATACCTCTCAACCCATCTTAATGTGTGCAAAACTACTATTTAATGGAGGCTTCGCAAAAAAATATGCTCACTGCTATTGTCAATTTTCTTGCCAGCACATTGAATTTTCCATGCATCATTAATGTCATTGTTCCTGTCTATGTCTATGACACATAACATCTTTCTAGAACTAAAACAAGCCAGATTAGGACATCATCCAACAAAATAACTTTGTTGCCAGACCTAATTGAATATAAGCTGTCTTCTGCCTTTCTCTTTGGGCTTCGCTTTCTCACTGTATTCAGAAGCCTTTTCATTCTGACTTCCTGCATTTCTAGCACTTTGCAGATCTGAATTCTGCTGGGTTGCTTTGTTGTGTTGGCTAGCTGAACTCAGATCCCCTCCCACGGTGATTTACTCACCTCTTACCTTCCAGGACTGGCTACTTTTACTATCCTTATTCGTGTCATATCATCTTTCCCTTTCCTTACTATATTAATAGCTGCTTCTCACTTGCTCCGTTCTTTTAACACGGAGTATCTGTATCTGGCCCAGATCTGTACACATTCTTTTCTAGAAAAGGAGGAAGAGACAACAAAAGTGATGTCACAGAGGTGTCAATGCACATCGTATAAAAATCGCTCCCAAATGTCAAGTCTGTGCTCAGGACTTCCCAACTGTTATCTCATTCATCCCCATGGGTGATTTTGTGAGGTAGTCATTACCACTTCCATTTCATTCACCCGAGGTCACATGGAAGGTAAGCTACAGTGCAGCCCCTACCTGCACTGTCCAACCGCCCTGCCCTTTTCCTTCTCTGTCACTACTGAGTTTTAGCCTGTTTCTCCTCTAAGGTCCTTGGTGTTGACAAGACTCAGTCTATATCAGATTACATTTATCCCTTACTTCCTGAGCATTGTCTCCACTGAGCTTTTTAGCATATAGGAAGCCCTGCTTTAGACTAGCTGTCACTGAGTCTATTGTAATTTATACCTATTGACACTACCTACAGGTAATTCACCCTTGCAACTGTCACTTTCCACTGTCACCAGAGGTAGCTTAGCAAAGGGAAATGGTATGCATGGTGTCTATAACTGAGTATCTTCCTGTCACCTGGTACAAACACATGTGAGGGACTTAGCTTGCACCTCCTGGATGGCACAGACACCGTCTTTAAAATCGTTGCTGTTCAGTGGATTTGAGGGAAGTCAAAGACGGCAGGAATGAGCTGCGAGGTATAATAATTATTGAAAGAAAGCACTAAGCAGGCAAATCTGCATTTTCTAGACTGTACCTTGACTGGTTTTTAAATCACTGGGTTAAGTAGCAAAATGTAATAGTAACATTTTCCCAAGAAACTATTAATATGATATATATTGAAGCTAATCTGATCTGATCAAACAAAGTCAAACCAAACAGGAAATTATCTTTCAAAAAAAAGACACCAGAATTATCTGTTCTACTTTGTATTTAGCAACCAGAAAATTTGAGGTGTAGAAATATTGAGGGACTTGTTCAAGGTTAAACATGCTGAAGATTCCTCAAAGAATGTAACTGAAACAGCTCCCTCTCAATTAATATCATGGCAGTTATACACATTTCTATGCCCTTTACTTTGCTTCAGTGGTGTTGGTAATAACAGCAACTTATTTCTACCTTCAGATGGTGTTTGCATCTCTCCCCTCATCCTTGTGCTTTGAAACAGTTAAGGCATCAGCCCCAACCAATATTCACTTGAATTTGAAATTTGCTGTCTGATGTGGCTGCTTTTCATTTTTTACCATTTCTCACCTTGTCCGCATCTTGAGCAAGCTTGTAAGTTTCCAGCGCATACATTTCTTGTGATGATATATTGTCCTGGTGGAAAATTTCATTTACTGGCTGTGCCCTTTGCTGAACCTGTTGCTAGTCAGGGAACATGATAAGCGTATAAGTAGCATGCTACTTCATTTATCTTACATCGTTTTAGACACTCAAATATCTAATATACAATTCTGCATTCTGCACAGAGGAGAGCTACCCAACTCACAGAGAAAAAGATCTTTGAATAAACTGTCAACTCATGATCTGTAAATGTATCCTCTTAATAAAAATTAATCATAGTTTATACTAAATCTGTGAGTACCCCCTTTTTTTTCTTTATAACCCTACTAACCGCATACTATCAAACACTAATAGAGGCTATCTGGCTTTGTGATTGGGTGTATAAGAGGATTGGAAAATATAAAAGCACTGTCTGTTTTCCATAATTGAATTACATTGTGAAATAAATCGGGGCATCCAGCCTCGCAGCGGTGTCCCCAGGGTTGTCTAGCACCATGCCTCTGTGCAAGGAAGCCCTTCAGCACTTTCCTTCTGAGGTAAGTCAGCACCAGTGCTTGCAGAAGCTTGGATAAGGTTTACAGCCCTCGGTGACTACCGAGATAGTCGGGGTTTTCAGGGTTATTTTCCGGGGTTGCTACAGGACGTCAAGCCTACCTAATTTCAGGAACTTTCCATGTATTGATTTCTGCTCTTCCCCTGCCTGTCATTACAGTGTTTTACTAGCACCCATGTTTTATGTGTAGCATTAAAAAATCTACATTCTGTCAGAATGAGGCCATTGGAATTTTGAAAGTGAAACTTGATTTACATTAAACACTGCTTAGACTAATTAGGACCTTTCTCAAAGGGATTGTGAACATGAAATACAGCTAACAATTATGTGTTTGCTGTCTTGCTGTTCTTTTCAGTACAGAAAGTACTTTGGCAACGTAGAACCCATACAGAGGGATGGGAGCCATGGGCACGTATATAAAGATACAAAGACAGAGGCGCAGTTGCTCCCATGTGGGATGACTGAACCTCACAATCAGCAGTGGTACCCATGTACTTCAGCATCAAGTTCACTCACCTACCTGTCAGCCTGACACTGCCAGACCCACCCTGCAGGTGGTACTTACACATGGAAAGATGCCGCTCGCAAATGAACATCCACCATTTTTTTTCTAAGGAAGGATATCCCTTTCTGAAATATAGGTTTGGGTACAGAATTCAGACATATTACCGTTACTGGCTACTGAAAAATGCCTTGTCTACATATACAAAAATAAAGCATTTGGCTTTTTCTATTTCTTGTGGTGATAAAGTTATCCCTAGGCCATGGTTCCTCCTTGTTTTTGGGTCAAAACATCTTTGGGATACTGATTAATGCTATAGATCTTCTCTACAGAAAAATTCATTCTGTCCCAACATATACAAATTTCTACATATAATTTCAAGAGCTACGAATGCTCTGAGGTTCACCCATGGATCATAATGTGTCAGAAAGAACACTGCATACTAGCTACCAGTGTGCAAGTTACTAAGCACCTCTGAACTCAGTTTGGGCACCTATAAAATAAGAACAAATCTAGAACTTGCTGAAATGGTATGCTAGCCAGCTTTCCATCACTATAACAGAAACACTTGCAATAAGTAACTCATAACTGAAGACACACTGGAATGCACACGCTTACTTGTTTACTTTTGTTTGTATCACTTTTGCACTATCATGACAGACTCCAATAGTTGTCACAAAACCAAAACTATTTACTGTATAGCCCTTTACATTAAAACCTTGCTTTGTGAGACCCTCTAAGCAAGTCAAGGATTCTTCATTCAGATTGGAGTAATCTGTTTATCCTATTTTGATGGCCCCCTGGGGAGGATGAACTCAAGACTGATTCTAGAAATTGATGGCAGTAAGACCCACCTCCAAACTGGAACCAACTCACATGTCCACCAAGAGAAAAACAGTCAAGTGTGATATAGTGAAATATCAAGTGATAATAAAAGGAACAGATGATTTATGCAGATTCACAGCCTATAAACTTTCCTTTGAACAAACTTTATGAGATGGAAAAGATGGGAAAACTGTGACCTCACCCAGAAGAACTTCACAACATGGTCTCTTTTCAGCTTCTAGACAGTATCTCCAAGTGATCCTTCTCCCTGTTAGACCAGAACTGCTAGATGTTCTTGGACAGGATTTCTTGAAGGTTTCCCTGAAGGACTAACAGAGGAGTTTTATTCAATGTTGATTTTGCCTGAGTTTAAAAAATCTACCATTGCCTGCGTATGAACTGGACTGGGCGTATTTGAAGAACATCACTGAAAGGATTTCCCTGTAATAGTGGCTCCTCCAGTATTAACTATCTATTTGCAAAAATATCTCTCCAATAAGTCAAAGAGTAAGTGAGCAAATGAGTGGAGAAATAAATGACATCTAGATAAAAATTCAAATATTAAAATGCCAAATGGGTGATTCAAAGAATAAGTGACAGAGTCACTTTCTGAAGGTGTCACTTCACAAGTGTGAGCTGGAAGAGGTCACTGAGATGGGGTATCTGGCCTAGACATGGATGCCTTGGACATGGGTCAAGAACTGGTGAAGGCATTTCATGGGTGGGATGGTTTGAATCAACTGATGGGGTAGAAACATGTCTACAATCTCTCACTGATAGAGGGACATTGGCTAAAGACAGTGAGGCCATTGAGAGTCAGTAGTTAAGGATCCATTCGAAACAATCTATTTCATTGCCCAGCTAGTTGACTAAACCTTGTGCTACTGGTGATGGGGAGTATTTTCCTATATTTATTGAGCTACCCTGTAATATGACGTAAAATCTACCTTTTTAGTATATAGTTTCATGAGCTCTGGCAAACAAAACAATCCCTTGTAACTACCACCACAATAAGGCTGAGAATTGTCCCCAAACGTTTCATCATGTTCCCTTGTAATTCACTATCTGTGGCCCTTGGCTCCTAACAAACTTATATTTTCTGTGTCAATAGCCTGCCTTTTCCTGAATGTTGTAAATACATATGGCCCATTGAGACTTGTCTCCCTCATTTAGCACATACATTTGAAAGACCCTTGTTTTGTGTGGTTGTGGGTAACTGCCTTTTCATTGTGATTCATTGTATGGCTATACCATAGTCTACCAATCATACTAATAATTCACCAGCTCAAGGACATGTGGATAGTTTTCCATATTTTTTGGAAACTATGAATAAAGCCACTATACACATTTGCACATAGGTTTTTCTGTAAAAGTAAGTTTTCATTTCTCTTGGGTAATATCTAAGAATAGGGTTGCTTTTAAGTGTACATTAACCATGAAACAGTTTTCTGAAGTAGATTTACCATTTCATAATCCCGTTAACAAAACTGTCCATTCCCTTTATTCACAACCTTGTCAGCACGTGGTGTCAGCACTTTGGGATCTGTTTTTCCCTTCTTTAGTTTGTGGTTTAATCATTCTAACAAGTGTGCAGTGGCATCTCACGGAGACTTTAGCTTTCATTTCTAGGTGGCTAGAACTGAGCCCCTCTCAGACTCTCATCCTTCTTCTGTATTCCTCTTTCACAAAGTGTCTCAACAGGAAGTTTATACTTTTTTTCTTGCATTGTGATCCAGTTAAATCAAAGCTACAGAAAGGCAAATCTGGGCCTGGGATCAGGATATATGTGAAGTGAAAATAAGATGGGAGATTACTACATAAGCCAAGTATGAAATGAGAGAGCGGGAACCAGATCTGTAACTACCAAGCAGTATATTTGCTCTAACAGATACTGAGTACATAAAGCACCAGGCACAGTGCAGGCCAGGATTGTGAAAACAATGATTACCATCATTCATGATGCCCTAGATGTATGCAGAAACACGAGTATTCTTTACAGGTATGGACTCAGTCAACCTTCACTCTACCCACACTGGGGTCCACTTATCACTTCTGTTTGTCAAATAAGGGAATTGAATTACTCTTGATTATAAGGCTAAGATGTGCTGGCTGAGGTATCTAACCTCCAGCAGTCTGCCTGGACACCACCAAATAATACTGTCCTCAGAGAAGCACCTCCACAAGTGGTTATCAAATTAACTGAAATAATAAATGGTAAGAACTCACTCTACATAAATATGTGCAATTATTATGCATCAATAAAAATTAAAAGTATTCCTTAACAAAGAAATCACTAAGAAGACCTATTTCATAGCTCTGGCTCTTAGAACCAAAACTGGTTTAACAAGAAAAAAATCCCAGGATTGACCTGGGGAGGTACATAAGAAGCCCAATCCTAGATGAGGAATAATGGCCACTGATAGCTGCTGGGAGAGGGAGGGTCAGTCTTCTTTAAGGATGTTACTCTGGGTACGTTAACCAGGTTCTAATAGATGAACCCACACAAAATCATGTTTGGGGGCACAAATTTGACTCAACAGGCCTTAAAAAATATGTGTTAAGGGTAGTAAGAGGGAGCAGATGGGGAAGGGATCTAAATATGATCAAAATATATTGTATAATATTCATAAAAATTCAATTAAAGAACATTTAGAAACCCAGCCTAACAGAAACATCAAATGCATCTCTCCCCAATGATCTACAGCACACAGGCCATATTATATAGACACTAATAAAATGGCAATGTGCCTCCTTATTTATCTAGTTGAATCCAGAGTAATGGTCCCCAGACATGGCTGACTGTAGGGTTCATTATCAATTTTCTGTGATTCCTTCACAAATCTGTACTACAGCTGATGAGAGAGAACTACCAAGGACACTCACAGAGGCTCTTGTCCTCCACTCCACCTCCTTTGTCCACTGCAAATCTGGGCCATTTCCTCACCTACATGTACACAGGCTTGTCACACTCCAATGGAAACCCAGTGTGATGGTGAATCTTGATTGTAAACTTGATTGGATACAGAATCACCACAGAAGTGAATGTCTGGGCACCTCTGTGAGGATTTATCTGTTAGGCTAATGGAGACAGGAAGACTTACCCTAAAAGTGAGCAATATCATTTCCTGAGCTGGACCTCTGGACTGAATAAAAAGGAGAAAGTGAGCTAAGCATAAGCTCGTGTCTCTCTCTGCTTCCTGACTGTGGAAGTCACATGTTCCTGCCACCATACCATCCCTGCCATGATGAATATGATGTATTTCCCCTTGAACTGTAACCCCAAATCAGACCTTCCTTCCTTAACTTAGTTTGGTCAGGTATTTTGTCATGGCAATGAGACAAATAACTAACACACTCAAAATCACTATTTGCCACACGTCTGCCCCTCAAGAGCTTGGCAGCACCCACCTTTGAAACCACTTCTGCAGAGCAAGAAGGATGAGAGAAAACAAACAAAATGTTATTACAAAAAGACTTCTATCCTTTCTCACTTACGGGCTCTGCTGTAGGAAAATCATTTTGCTGAGTCCCCCAAGAAGAGCTAAGAGGTGATGGCTGTAGCATCAATAATTTAGTTTAGGAACCAGGGAAATTTGTGCTACTAGATCAAGATGGACATACTTTTAGAGATCTTATAAGAGTGTGAAAAGCTCAGCTTTGTCAGGATTGAATGCTAATCCCCAGAAATGAAGTCCATAGAATCCATTTGACTTGACTTGTGTTAAAGTTGTTCAGGAAACTGAGAGTTTGCTTTTCACTTTTTAACTTACTACCTTCTTTGAAACAAATTTGGTGTGCCATGCTCTAGCAAAGTGTGTAGGTAGACAGTGAGGGTGAAAAGTGATACCAAGCATCGTGTCTATTTTTGGAGCCAGAAAGGTGACAGACCACTGATAACTCAAGACCCACATCCATCTTTATTTATTTATTTATTTATTTATTTATTTATTTATTTATTTATTTATTTTGAGACAGGGTCTAAGCCAGGGCAGCCTCGAACTCACAGACATCCACCTGCCTCAGCCTCCCAAATGCTGGGATTACAGGTGTGCACCACCACGACCGGCTACATCCATCTTCAACTTCTTTTTTTTTTTAAAAAAAGTTGTATTTATTATTTTTATTTTATGTGTATGAGTGTAATGCCTGTATGTAGGTAAGTGCACCCATGTTGTGCAATGCCCACAGAGGACAGAAGCAGCTGTCGGATCCCCTGTAACTGGAGTTTCAGACAGTTGTTAGCTGCCATGTGGGTGCTGGGATTCGAACCCGGGTCTTCTGCCCGAACAACCAGTGTTCTTAACCACTGAGCAATCTCTCCAGCCCTATCTTTAACTTCTTAAAACAGAATGCCTCTTAGACTTGAGGAAATTTTCTTATCAAAAAGGTAATAGTCTTTGATAAATTTCCATTCGTATTTTTTTCTGAATGATGCCCATTGTGAGATTAGAGGTAGATTCTCTTTTTAAAAATATCTCCTCCTCCTCCTCTTCTTCCTCCTCCTCTTCCTCCTCCATCTTCAGTGTATTGGCATGTGTGTGCTATAATACACATGTGGAGGTCAGAGGACAACTTTCAGGAGTTGGTTTTCTCCTTCCACCATGGTTCTGGGGATCAGACTCAGATTGTCAGGCTTATGTAGCAAGTGTCTTTACCCACCCCTGAGCCATTTTGTCAGGCTGAGGTAGATTCTCTTCAGGGAAAAATTTTGACTTATTTTATTTCTAAAGGAAATATAACTAAGGAGTAGAAAAATATAAATCCAATTAAAATATAACATAAAAGCCCAATTTTATGATGAGATTATAATTATAAACTGTTGTCATTAACTTTAGATTGTGATATGTCTTTCTAAGGTGTGAGTAAATTCTAAATTCTCCTGAAAGGAGACATACTGCAGAAAATTTCTTGCTGGTAACTTTTGGTTAACTGTGGAAAACTGTCTGATTCTGTGGCAAGTTTTGGCTGTGGTGTCACCCTCTGCCCACATGACCATGTCAAACTTTCTGAGACTTGGTTAAATCAGCTGTAAATTAGGCATTGGGTTTCTTTTGAGGATTAAATATGTTAAGGTATGGGAAATATCTAGAAAGGAATAACCACTAATTTACTGAAAGTTCCTTTTACCTAAAATTATATCATGAAATCTAAAGGAATCGCATATGAACTAATCATTAATTCTTATAAACTCACACAGACATATACATATATACACACATGTGCATACATACATATACACATGCACACAGACACACACGCATATGTACACATACACAGCAACACATACACAAATAGATACACATACACATACATTCAACCTGTATAATGTTAATATATGACCACAGTCTAAATTCTAAGCCCAGTGTTAAAGTCAATGATCATATCCCATACTTTAAAAACTTTCAGAGACAGGATCTCACACTGCGGCTGAGGCTGGCTGGGAGCTCACAGCCATCCTCCCTGGCCTACTGAGTGCTGAGGTTACATGTGTGAGTACCACACCTGGCTTTCTCACTCATACTTTCTATTGACAGAATCATCATTTCCTTCTTCAACAATCTAAACTTCTGATCAGGTCTTCCGCAACTTTAGTATACAGCTGCCTCTTGTCCAAATTTATCCTTCTTTTTATTCTTTCTTCTATGATTTGATTTATAGAAGTTCCACATTCCAATGCATTCGAACGGGTCAGAGGCAGTCAACAGCAGCCTTGTTTATTCCAAGCAGACTTTAATTTTCCAAATTTCACAACACCACAATTTTTTATGAAAGGTGTCCTGGAGATGTACTCTAGCACTGTAGGTATTTCATAAAAACAACATGAGACAGGAAAGGAACCAAAGTTAAGAGCTGTGCTATTTGTTGCCATCAAGCAAAGCTAGTGTACTTTGTGTCTGTAAGTCATGAAAATTGGAGTTTTTCCATTCTGTTTATTAAACCAATTCGCTGGAAAAATATTAGCCAAACCATTATCCCAATAGCAATAACTCATTTTCACAGAGTATGTCCTTTTGACTTGATTTTTGATCAGACGTTCACCTTTCCCTCATCTATTAGCAAGACATTACTGTCTCTCATGTGTGCTCTATCTCTCTGGAAGGTTTTTCCAGTTAAATTAGAATTGAACACTAACACAAGGTTCATTCTATCTAGGAATAGCTTTATTTTTGTAGAAATCCTATTATCATCTGCAGTAGAAATGTTGGCTTTCCCCCATGTTACACCAGACTGCACAGAATTGCATTTAGGTTTTCAGTAGAGGGCACCAGTGGAGAAAGAAATAATCCTTGAAAAGCAGAAGGAAGACCAAACATTCATCGGTGCAGACCATGGCCTTGGTACCTTCTGTTGCTGCTGCCTTTACCACCATTTCTAGTACTTCGCCAACAAATACAACAGAGGGAACAGAGTCTAGATGACATCTGGGGACACGCAAGAGATAAACAGGAGTATCTAAAATGTTATTCATAAGTCAGCTTACTGCCTTTCTTCTCTATGAATGCTACAGAGAGCTGCAAACCAGCAAAGCTTAGGGTAACTTCTAAGATATAGCCCTGAAAACCAAACCCAAGGCTTTTTTCTACCTGCTCCAATCCACCCTCCAGATTCTTCACTGGATTAATGCTGGTCAATCTTTTCATGTACAGTCAATGAACTCAAGACTGCATTCCTCAGCAAATATGTTCTGGGTCCTTCCTATAAGTCAAGCTTCATCATAGGTACCAGGACTTACAATAGGGAAGCAAAAGGCTTGATTTTTAAAGGTGCAATATAGTAGGAAGGCAACTCATTTAGCCAAAATATGTGCTCAAATAGCATTAATTAATTATGAAGAGAGGAAACTCTATGTCAGTATAGAGAAAATAAAAGACATACCACTTACATTGAGAGAGTTCAGGTTGACCCCCTCTTGAAAGTGACATTTAAGAAATATTAATGGAAAATTAATTAAGCCAGGCTTCATGGTGTCATGTGTCAATTCCATCCCTAGACATTTGGCCTTGGGCAAGATACTTAACCTGCCTGAGCCTTAATCCCTTTATGTCACAAGATTGATGAGATGACTTTCTGAGACTGGGTTCACTCCTTCAAGTGGCTAAATAAACACCAGCCATCACTATCGTCTTCATCATGGAAGAAGAAACAGAAATAGAAATACTAAGGGAAGAGTCTCTGAATCTCCAGAGTCAGGATAGTTTCCCCCCTACTGTTTTTCCTTTGCCAATTGTTGCATGAATATTTCTGCTCTAGTGAAGAGCGATGGAGCCCTTCCTCCTGCTTAGTTCTGAAACACATACTAGCTCACTCCAAAATCATCATCGTTGGTTTGTTTTTTTCCTCTGTCTTAGGAACTAGTGAAAGAGCAAGCACATCTCTCATGCCATTCTGGGAGGAGTCCAAGGACTGCATTAAATGCATGTCATTGAAGCCCACCATTTAATTTACAGTCATTGATAGTAAGGGATGATTTTTCCACTATAGAGATAAAGAGACAGAGGCTCGGAGATGCTCAAAAACTTAGTGTCACACAGCTCCAAAATTCAGAGACAGATTCCCATAGAGGGGGCTAGCAAAATAGCTCAGTGCTTAAGAGTGCTGACTGCTCTTGCAGAGAACCCAGGTTTGATTCCCAGCACCCACATGGTGGCTAACAACCATGCCCTAACTCTAGTTCCAGGGAAATCCGACACCCTCTTCTGACCTCCGTGGGCATTGCAGGACATGGGTGCACTTACATACATGCAGGCAATATACCCATACACACAAAATAAAGAATTAAAAAAAGATTCACATAGAGGATTTTGGACTTTAAACAAAGTGATTTTTCTGCTCAAATCCAATCACCTTGAGGCATCAGCCTATTCAATGATATATCAGGTATTAATCAGCACCAGTTTATGAGCAAGCTCACACTCCTGAGAGACTGTGAAGGAATTCTGTAACATACCCACTTTCCCAGGTTAACAGCCAAGACCAAGAGGGCTCAGGATATTGAATCGGTGATCGCCTATAACACAATCTTTCAGAATAGGAATTAGGTTGTAGCCCCAGACAAAGTCCAAAATCTACTAATTTCTGAAGATCTCTAAAATCTTTTGGTTTTTCCTCTGATGTTTGCATATTTTTTTTCCTGCCAATCTGAATGGATCCTTTCTCTTAAGAAATTATAGAAGCATTTTATTATGGAAATTATAGAAACATTTTACTCCTTGGTATGTATCTGTGGAAAGCCCAATATTAAAAGATAGTGTTTAGTGTGTTGATTTCTGTGACCCTCATGGCAACAGCTTTCTAGGAAAAAGCATAGTAGCATTACCTCTTTGGAAGAAACAGACATGTTGACTTATTAAGAGAGATTGTTGACATCTCAAATGCCAGAAAGTTGCTTAATGAGAATGAGATTAAGCAGTATTTCTGGCCAACAAGTTTATGTTCAGACTAAGTATCCACACAGGAAAACTGCTAAAATAGAATCCTCGCAATTAAAAAAACAACAAACATAAAAACATTTTACGAATCTTTACCAGGAAGACAAAAATTAAGATCTTCTGAATAATGAGTCAGGGGCTCAGAGAAGCACAGAGACAAAGGACAGTCCCTCCTGCCCCCCTTGGGTTTCCCTCTTCAGCTCCTCCTAGCAGGAGGACACTCGTACACCTGTCCAGATGTCTGTGCCTCTGCAACAGTGGGGCAGCCCAGTGATCACAGAAATCTTTTCTGCATACACTGAGTTTTTAAAACTCCCAAGACCTTTGAAAAAAAAACTTATTAGGTTTATTTTACTTATTTTAGGAGATATATTTTGCTATGTTGCCAGGGTTGGCCTCAAACTCCCAGCCTCAATGACCCTCCTCCCTCAGCTCCTTGAACAGCTAGAATGACAGAGTCATATGCACTCTTTATGATGTACTCTTTGGTGGTTAATCCTTGTGAAATGCACATAGCACATGCCATATACACAATTAGCCACTGTGCTTCTAGCCATTTGGGGCAAGGCCGCTGTTTGCTTTGGGAATGTAAACACTAATCGACCCTCATGCTATAAATTTAGAGACTGAGCTCACTGCCCTAGCTGCTCAGTGTAGTTCCACATCACTAGGGTGAGAGAACTGGTTTGGCTGTGTTGCTGTAACTACACTCAGTGGGGAAACCTCTAGTCCCCACTGAACTAACTTTGCCCATTTATTTTCTGGTTTTCAGAGTTGGAAACAAGAGCATCTCCCACCTCCCCTGGGGAAAGAGCACACACGTTTTCTTTTTTAAATCTTTTATTTTATTATTTTTATTTTTTATGTGTATGAGTGTATTGCCTGCATACATGGAAGTGTACCAGTATCATGTAGTACCTGCAGAGGTCAAAAGAGGGCATTGAATTCCCCTGGAACTGGAGTTATGGACGATTGTTAGCCAGCATATGGGTACTTGGAATTGAACCTGGGTCCTCTGCAAAAGCAGCTAGTGCTCTTTACCAATAAGCCACCTCTCCAGCCCCCAATACATGCTTTTTTTCACCACCACTGAACTTCCTTATGCCTCAGTTTAGCTACCGGGTCCCTGGTGGTTAATGGTGGTGGCAATGGTTCATTTTAGCCTATAAATTTCCTTTTCTGCTGGTGTATATTTGTTTCTGATGCCAGTATTCTGTATTCCCCAAGCCCCACCCAATTGACATCTGGGGCTCAGCACAACTGTAAAATCTTCGTTGTAACAGGGCTTGAAGGATAAGAAGAAATCTTACTTGTATTGTTGCTGACTACTTAATGTGCTATCACAACATTTGAGTTCTTCTCTGACTGAATTAATTTCAAGAGCTGTTTTTTGCTTCATCAAGGCCAATTGTTACAACCTGCATTAAGAGACATTATTAGCTCTGAGACCAAAGCTCACACCTTGCTTCATCAAGGCCAATTGTAAGCCTCCTTACAACCTGCATTAAGAGACATTATTAGCTCTGAGACCAAAGCTCACACCTAGTGGCACCCCTGACTGTGTGTGAACCACGAATGTTGCAGTGTGTTTCTTTCAAAACGCATGGCGCTCATTACTTCTCTGCTTTTACGTCTGGGGAAACTGAGAAGCTCCTCTTGAAGGATTACATTATGGCTTTGATTTTTATTTATAAAACATAAAGGACTAATATATATCAGTTAGGACATTTTGCTTCCAAAGTGCATTGTAGCAAAATAATTGGAAGGCGGTTGTAGTGTGAAATATATGACAGCTTTACAGGACATAAAAAGCAGCTTTTTCTTTGTAATAGTGTAATTGCCTTAAACCCCACAATCATAATTGTTATCAAAAAATAATCCCAAGGAAAGGCTAATATAAGGTGAGCAGACTATTACAAGAGCCCTAATACACTCGATCCCTTGAACAGCAAATGCGACTCTCAATCTCCTGGTGCTTTTAGTGTCAGTCAGAGAGTGCTCAGTCATTTCTGTGCATCAAGCCTGCAGTATTGATTTTTCCACTGACTGAAACAGCCATATAAGCATAAATTTTGCATGAGCCTTTCACTTTGTAGACTCCCCTTTGGTCAGATGACACATGATGTGAACATGAAGACTGTATAATAACAATGCGTGGTCATCCTGCAGGCATTAAAGTGTAGGCTCTCACAGCTCTGAAGGACAAAAGCTGGATACAGAGACTGCCGCCTCACCAGCGCCAGGAAAGCAAATACCATTCCCATCCCAGCAGTCCGAGTGTCATTTTATTTCTACTTCTCTCCCATATTTTCACATCTCCTCTTCAGAAACCACCGGCCCCCATACACACACCATGTAAAAGTCAGCTTTTGAAACAGCATTCCTCCTTAATGGCTGCACAGCCCACTGAACCATTTTCCTGCACAGCCTTCTGATTTTCACCATGTTGTTTTGTTACCTTCACTGGTTCATATCATTTCTTTTGTGTCACCCAGGAGACTAAATAGTGTGTAACAACATTTGATAAGATCTGGCATCCTGCTGAGAAAGCCTTATCTAAAGATGTGGTTCATTGGTAGAAAGGTATGAGGAAAACCAACCGCCTTTAATAGCCACATTCCAATCTAACTCCCTGTGGCCCCTTGAGATCTTCTTATTCATTAGCAGCTCTTTAGCTCATCTCTTGATGACTGAAAATGTTCTGTCTGAAATGCAAGCATTCTGTTAGGAGATTCTGGCAATGGAGATGATGTGGGTGCACAGCCCTGCCTTGGAGGTTTGAGCCCTCCTTGATCCCAGGCTGCATCATTGCATCATTGCTGTTCTGCTCCAACACAGCAACTTCAGCCTTCACATATGATGTGAAGAATTCTCATGGTGGAGTTGAGTTGACCTGAGAGGGATTCTCTCTTCTCTCTCTTTCTCTCTCTCCCTCTCTCCTCTCTCTCTCTTTGTATGTGCATGTATGTGTGTATGTGTTTGTATGTGTGTATATGTTTGTATATGTATGAATTGTGTGCATGTGTGTCGTGCATGCATGTATTTTGTGTATGTGTGTATGTGTTTGTATGTGTGTATGTATTTATATGTGTATGTATGTATTGTGTGCATGTGTCATGCATGCATGTGTTTTGTGTATGTGTGTATGTTTGTATGTATGTGTGTGTATATATGCATGTATATGTGTACATCCCTGTTGCCCAGAGAAACACATCCAGAAGAAAACAATTTTCTCTCAAATAAAAGTCAGGGAACAGACTGTTGAATGACTGTAAACCCCCCGCCTCCCGCCATGTTCTTTCTGTATCCATTTGGAATAACAATAATAACACTGATGTTGAAGCTTGCTAACCTGACGGATGAGAAGTGTTAAACCCAGAACAAAGCACTTCAAACTTTTGCAGTATGTAATTAAGGGTATAAACTTCAGGCAGCATTTGTTATGTAAATATAACCACAGTTTAGTTTAATTTTAAGGAGAAGCAGCTGTACATTCGGCTACAATGTCTCCATGACTCCAGATTAGAGATGGATTCTTGCTATTTGGTTTCATGTCTCCCCTTTCCAGAGGAGGCACCTGCTTTTTGTCATCAGCTTCATTGAGTCTACTTTTTATTTACTTCAAAATTTTGAAGTAAATAAATAAAGTCTACTTTTTATTTGAGAGAAAAGAGTTTTGAAGATAATTTTTTATTTCCAGTTGATGGCATCACAAGCGGTATTTCTCCTTAAAACCCAAGTTACCATAGTGAGCAATGTTGTCTGAAACGAGTTTCAGTTGGGAGCCTAAGTTTGAAGAACTTGGTCCCTAGGCTGGAGCGTACAGGAAGAGCTGGCTCATTCGCTCTTCATAAAGACTGACAACCTATGGAGCAAATGCAATGAACTTCCTTGTAAGAGTCTTATTTCTATCCCACTGAAACCAGCTCAGATGCCAGCTGGCAAGAGGAAAGATGCCCAAGTGTTTCCTGTTAGCTAAAACTCCATAAAAATAAGCAGATGGCACCCCAGTCCTCGGATCCCCCAATCAAAGACTCCTTTCCTCATTAGCAAATGCAGACTCACCTCTGGGATCCTGAGGGATGTTGCACAAAGCCACTGCATTTCTCCAGCATGCACTAAGTTGGAACATACCAGAAACCAGAGTCTCCCAGACAGACCAGCACAGGGTGAGGAGCACAGTGGAATGAGAGCCTCTATTTTTCAATTTTTACTTTTGCTTCCTTTCATCACCCTCACCATTACTCTGAAGTTTGTTTTTACCAGTTGAGAAAAATAAGGAGCTTCAGAGATGAGAAAGGGCCTGTAGTAGAATCCTAAGTGTTCCCATAGTAAGTGGCACCTGGAAATTGGAAATCATTGCTGTGCAATGTATGGCCTCTGAAGTGATGACCAACCTTCCATCCTTCCTAGTGAGGGCTGTCATAGTCCTCCAGTCTCTGTGGAGAGACAGGACCTGACACTAAAGAAGTTAATAGGCCAAGATTGGCCCCAAGGTCCCATAGGACTTATCATCGAGCAAATGTTCCACCCGTTTCCTTTTACCTACGCCTCAGTCTGAACATGGTCCTGTTCCATCTGAGCCAGAGAAGACCTTAAGGAAGGTGGCTACAATCCAGTTGCTGAGCCTAGATCCATGAATTCTACAATCTCTCTTTAATTGCAAGAAACACACACACACACACACACACACACACACACACACACATGCACACATAGAATTCTAAGTAGCTATGGAAATTTCCTAACCTTTCTAGTCATTTAGGATTGGGCATCATTGGAAGCTACCACAACAGCATCCCAGAGCCTCTAATTCCAAATACAACTAGTTGATGGCAATAGTAGGGAGCATGTGTATTTGTGTGTGTGTGTGAGAGAGAGAGAGAGAGAGACAGAGACAGAGACAGAGAGATATACAGAGACACAGAGAGAGACACAGAGAGAGAGAGGAAGAGGGGAGAGACTACTGCTGTTTCTTAAGTGCTGGGAAGGGGCCATGTCTTTACAAATACCACAGGGTTTAATTTTCCTAACAGCATGTGTACTCTCTTCACTTATGGATGAAACTTGAGGTTGGAGGAAAGAAATGACCAGGTTAACATGTCTTGGTGTATCCAACTTCGAACTCATGCTCTTTTCACTTTAGTAAACCAGCCCTAGCTGCCTCTTGATAGGAGTGTTGATGGTTTGGAGGAATAGGAGACCTATTTGTGTAGTCTGAGCTGAGGCACAGGTGGCAAAGTTGACCCTGACTCTAATGTGAATATTGGAGATACCAAATAAAACAAAATGAAACTCTGACGGCTTGAAATGGATATGACCTTGACAGTATAAAGTAAAAGCATTAACCTGAAACACATATCATGATTCATAGTTTTCTCTCCCATGGATGTAGGCCTTACATCAGTTTGTTAATGAGCTTTCTGCTGCAGAAGTTAGACATGTGTTTGGAGAAGCACAGCAGCTCTGCATCTCTTCACCTGTGCTCAGAGTTTTGTATGTGCTGTTCCGGCCCTTAGAATGCTTCCCCCTCAGATTCCACACAGCTGTCAGCCAGGAGTCTGCTCGCAGCATCTTATTAGTGAGAACTTCTTGAATTGATGTTGAGAAAGCAGCATTCTCAAACTCCCATTCCACCGGGACACCTCATGCCTTCTCCCTGTCTTATTTATAGACAGAGCTCTGAACACCATGAGGTACACCATACGATTCCCCAAGTACTTGTAGGTCTTCTGCCTCCTGCGTGGAACATAAACTCCATTAGGGCAGTGATTGTGTGTGGTCCTTTCTGGTTTCCCAGCCCCCAAGTCATCATATCATAGTGGGTGTTCTATGACCATTCCATGAAATGATGCCTTCGTAGCTGTGTCCTCATCCACCAGAAGGGAATGAAACCAATAGGTACAGAAATGTTCATTCAGGCCCCAAGATGCTGCTCTAGAGTGTTTGAACTCTCCAGAAGGATTCTAGGAAGCTACTGAAAAAGTGATTTGGGAGCTGAAGATTTTTCTAGAAGACTCTGGATGTATCTTTGCCTTCTTGCCTCGTGTTGAAGCCTTAGAACAGACAGGAAGCAAGCACAAGTTTGCTGATTAAGGTTCTGGCTAGCACCTGGTTAACAGAGCTTCCATCCTATACATGTACACAAGCCTTTGATCGGCAAGCCTTATAAAACAACAGCAATAATAACCTTTATTTAATTTTGGTATTTCTATACTTTTTGTATGTTGCCTTTGGGCAGTGTGCAGCTTTAATAAATAAACACACAGCTTCTAATGAGGGAATGAAATTACAAAATCACTACCAACCCCAAACATCAGCCAGGATCATGACTGCACTTAAATGGAAAGCATGCAATATAGGTCACTGTACTGAGAGGTGGGGACCCCAGTGTCATACAGAGTAAAGGGTGGGTAAGACTGGCAGAGAACTGGGAAGGGATGCCCACAACCACCACTGAAAACAGGGCATTCAAAGAAATTTCCATTTCTTTTCTCTTTTAGACACACAGTGAGGTTAGTTGTTTGTTTCCTATTATGTTGTTCCCTTACCACAACCAAACCATCATAATTTTTCTACTCAAGTTTACTCATTATCAACATTCTGACTCTTATGTCTGTGTTTATCTCTACTTATTCTTTCAACTTCATCTTGTCTATAATACATATTGTAAATTCTTGATGGTAGACTTTAGTGGCAATGAGCCCATTTGAAAGTCAAGACACAGTGTAGGGAGGGTCAGAAGCCAGTGTCAGGGCATTACTTCCTATGCTGTGCCTTAGTCTTTGCACACTACCCCTCAGGCTACAACCTCCTCACTCTGTCCAGGCCCCCCAACCCTCTCCCCAGGCACTGGGCAGCTGCTGGTCAGGCACTGACTCTTTCTAGCTGGGGAATCCCAACATAGAACTATGCACACAATAATGTTGTGCAAACACTTGTGGAAAAAAGAAGACAATGGTTTGGAAGCCAGGGGAGGTGCAATCTGCTTCTTTTTTATTTTTGGCTTAAACATTCCCATGGTCATGAGCCCCATCAAGCCGTCATTCATCAGAAAGGTTGTCACATGGGAGAATCTAGGTTTGCCATAGGAATCATCTTAGATGGCCCTGACCCTTTTACATGCTAATTTGCCTTTTTCTGGGCAAGAAGAGTGCCATTCCAGTTGATTCCAATAAGAGGAGCCCATTAAAACTACTAGTAAGAACCTCCTGAAAGTCTGAGAAACAAACACACTGCAGACAGTGGAGAGTTGGGGAATCAACCTTGAAAAGCATCAGGACCCTGTGTTGTGTCTCCTAAAGCTCTGTGTCCAGCATCTCTCCACTCATCTGCCCTTTATCAAACTCTCAGACTGATTATTTGCAATTTCTCCTGCACTGTTAGCTTCCATGGCCATTTTCACCAGCCTCCATTTGTGTCTTCCACCTCCACGCCTACTGCTAGGGCTTCTCAATTCCTGATTTCAGAGAGAAATACAATCAACCATGTTCATTTGCTTGAGCCATATCACAAGCATATTCCAGAGATGAAACACCAGTGAGGCTTCATAAAGAATGAAGGGTCAGTTCAGGGCATTGGCTATGGTGTAAGGACTAACACAGATTCCTTTAACATCTTTTACAATTCTATGTAAGATATCCATCGTTTTGCAGCCAAACACATATGCAGGTTAATCTACAAAAAAAGTAAATGTGATAGATTTCTAAAAGGCCTGAAGAGCTTTGAGAATGTGAATATATAATTCTATTAACTATGTTATCTATAGTTGAGTATACAAATAGAAACATTAGTTAGAAATGCTCCTAAAAATAAACGTTTAATTCTAAAGAGATAATTGAAACTTAAAAAAAAAAATGAATGGCAGCTGCTTTAAACTGAAATACAAGTGGCACTATCACTGCTGTTAGGTTACTGAGACTCATGTCCTAGGAATCAGAAAGTCACAGTGATTAAAGTAATGAAAGACACAAACACAAAAGTCAAAATTATAAAAGCTTACCTTCAGGAGTAGAGGGGATACATTCATGGAGAGAAGACTGAATGAAGAAGCTAACACGTTTGATGGTCAGTAAATGCTGGAGATTAATAATAAATGACTCTGGTCTTAATAATTTGGGAAATGGAGCAGAATGTAAACTACTTTGGGAATATAAAGGTTTTGACTCAACCTTTTTAAAAATTCAGCTAAATACTGGTTTCAGATTGACTAATAGCCAAATAATTTCCCTGTTAGACAATGAGCTATGGCAGAAGTGATGGTCTCAGGTGAGGAAATGGATATAGCACACTGTGTTAAAGATGAGGGTACTCTGGGAGAATTCAGAGGGCTTCATTTAAGGAAGCTGCATGCATAGACCCATTTCTCCCCACTGCTTTTGTTCTTTGGTGGTAGTGAGTTATTTTGGAGGGGGAAGTTACTTATTTTTTAAGATATCATATATATATATGTATATTTCTTCAAAAAATAGTGTGTTTTGATGAAATCCACCCCCTGCTCCCTCCTACCTCCACCTATACTCCCTCCACTTTTCCCTCCCAACTTCATTTATTCTTTTGTAAACCTACTGAGTCCACTTTGGACATGTGTGAAGGACCACCCATTGGAACACTGGACACCCATCAGGGCCGGCACCTGAACAAACCTAGCTCTCCCTCCCTCAGAAGCTCAATGCCCCCCTGCTAGGATGGAGCTTCATGAGCCCCTGCTCCACTCATGCTGGAATTTTGATGGGGTGACCCAGTCCAGGTCTTGCACCTGCAGTATTCCCACTGTAACAGTTTCCCACCCACATAGATTTCAGGCTGTGAACTCCAGGAGGGGAGCAACTGTATCTTTCTGCCTTTCCAACCTCCACATGCCTCCTACATATTTGCTGAATAAACATATTGTTTCAGACATGGACAAAATTAAAAATTTCCTAAGAGGAAAAAAGGAAATGTCTGGAAGAGGCACAAAAGGGGCTTCTGTGGGCTGAGGAGACAACTCAGTGGATAAATAGATAAAGTGTCTGTTGTGTAAGCCTGAAAACCTGAGTTAAGATCCCCAGCATGGATGTAAGAAGCTGGGACATGCAGCAAGTGCCTATCACCCCAATGTGCAGAGAACAAGAGGCCACAGAGTGCTTATCCCTAAATAGGACACCTATTCCAAACCTCTGCCTCCCAAGGCTCGGAGATCATTGCAGAAGAGGAGGTGGAAAGATTGTAAGAGTCAGAGGGGGTGGATGACCACAAGGAAACAGTCTTCCCGACAGCTGGTCAGTTACTCGTCTGAACTCATAGAGATGGTGATAGCATGCACAAGTGCTTTGCAAGCTCAAATCAGACAAAATCTCAGCAAGGAAATTTATTTTTTAAATAATATTTTTATTGATTCTTTGAGAATTTCACACAATGGATTTGATCCTATTCAGACCGCCTACCCCACCTCCTCTCAGATCCACCTGAACCTCCCTACTCCCCTCGCTTCACCTCCTTTGAATGTTCTTGGGTGTGCGTCCATCCAGTGAAGCCTCATCAACCTACTCAGCATCAGCATCAAACCCTTAAAGAAAACTGACTCTTCCTCTTGTGCACACTGTCATAAGCACTGTGGATTTATATGTGCAACTACTCTGTTGTGTCTAGAAAACATGTTTTTCTTGTATTCATCTACCACCTCTGGATCTTAGTTTTCCTACTGACTCTTCTGCAATGATCCCTGAGCCTTGGAAGAAGAGAATATGATATAGGTATGATTAGGACTGAGAAGTCTGCAGCCTATTGTTTTCTGCACCATGACCAGTTGTGAATCTCTGTGTTAATCACCATCTGCTGCAAGAAGAAGCTTCTCTGGTGAGAGGTGAGTGATGCATTAATCTGTGGGTATAACAATAAATCATTAAGAGTTTAATACTGTTTCCATTTAGCAGAATAACAATAGTATGCTCTCCCCTGAAACCTATGACCTATTAAGTGACAGGTTCTTGGCCCCAATAACAGTGCCAGGTATAGGCTCCTTCTTGTGAAGTGGGTCTTAAATATCAGCAGAAAGTGGTTGGTTACTCACATAATATTTGTGCCACTACTGCACTAGTAGATACATCTTGCCAGGTCAGCCTTTAATGTAGCTTGCACTTTTCCAGTAGCATCCATAGCATCTTCCAGCACTATGAAAACTTGGCAGTAGGGATGAAACTTCGAGGTCAGTACCAGCTTGATTTCTCCCTATTTTTTCTATTACTTACATATGCAGTGTCTTCAGCAACAGTCTTACCTTCAAGTTCTGGAAGGTAACCAAGAGCAATGGCAATGGCCAGTGCGTGTGACCTCCCTGGTCCAAAAGCTGGAGTCCATTCCTGGCACTGGAGTTTTTATTTGCTAGTCTATGGTATCTGGCAAGGACATTGTTCCCCCATTACAGATTTACTCCATTTAAACCCCCTTATATATGTTTTAAGAAGATTTTACAGTAGTAGGTGTCCATACAACTTTACAAAAGACTTTGAGTGTTAGTTTTCCCTCCCCATACTCCCTCCTCTACCCTGCTCTCCCATTCTCCAACCTACTTAACCCTTCCTGTTCCATTATTCCCCTCTCCCACTTTATAGCACTGTATTGTATCACCTACCCCCATGACCCCTAGCTTGTCTCCTGACCTCCATAGATTTTCTTAATTGAAACACATATCTTCAAAATTAGCATCCACATGTGAGAGAGAACATGTGACATTTGTCATTCTGCATCTGGGTTGCCTCACTTGGGATGATTGTTTCCAGTTCCATAATTTACATGTGAATCCCATAATGTTGTTTTTCTTAATAGCTGAATTATGTTTCATTGTGTACTTATCTATTCATCAGTTGATAGGAGTTAAGGTTGTTTCCATTTCCTGACTATTGTGACTAGAGCCACAATTAACATGAACAACCAGGTATTTCTGGAGGAAGATCTACAATCCTTTGGGTATAAACCCAAGAGTGGTATAGCTGAATTGTGGTAGGTTTATTTCTAGCTTTTTGAGGAACCTCCACAATTAGTTCCATAGTGATTACACCAGTTGACACCAACAGTAGTAAGTGTATCCCTTTTCCTACATCCTTGCCAGTATTTGTCATCATTTGGCTTTTTTTTTTTTTTTTTTTTTAGAGACAGGATCTCCCTGTAGCCCTAGCTGGCCTGGAACTCGCCATGTAGACCACTATGAAAAAATTCCAAAGCCTCAGGTTTGATCCAGATCAACAGCTGTGAGGGAATGCATAGCCCTAATCTTAGCCATTTGACTTGGGTAGGATGAAATCTCAAAGTGTTTTCAATCTGTATTTCTCTGATGGCTAAAGATATTGAATATTATAAAAATATTTCTCAGCCATTTGCATTTTATCTTTCGAGAACTCCCTGTTAGCTCCTTGTCCCAGTTTTTAATTGGGTTGTTTGTTTGATGTTCAGCTTTTTGAGTTCTTTGTATAGTCTATATACTAATCCTCTGTCAGATGTATAGTTGTTACAGATTTTCTCCCATCCTGTAGGCTTCACTCATATGGATGGTGTCCTTTACTATAAGAAGCTTTTTAGTTTCATGAGATCTCATTTGTCAGTTGTTGATCTCAATGCCTGTGCTATGGAGGTCCTGTTCAGAAAGTTCTTTCCTGTGCCTATATACCCCAATGTATTCCCAGTTTTCATCTCTAGAGGATTCAGGTTATCAGATCCTTTATTTGGACTTGAATTTTATACATGGTGAGAGATAGAGATCTAGTTTCATTCTTCTACATGTTGGCCAGCACCAATTGTTGAAAATGCTGTGTTTTCTCCAATGTGTATTTTTATCCTATTTGTCAAAAATCAGGTCACTGTAAGTGCTGAGTCCTCAATTTATTCCATTGATCAATGTAACTGTTTTTATGCCAGTACGATGCTGCTTTTATTACTATACCTTTGTAGTATAATTTGTAATCAGAGATGGTGATGACTCTAGGGTTATTTTTAATCGTTCAAGATTGTTTTTGCTATGAAAACATAGCAAAACATTTTGTGTGTTTCCATATGAAATTTGAAATTATCTTTTCAACTTGTAGGAAGAATTGTGTTGGAATTTTAATTGATATTACATTGTGTCTGTAGATTGCTTTTGGTAGGTTGACCATTTTCACAATATTGATCCTACTGATTCATAAGCATGGGAGGTCTTTCTGGTATCTTCTTCAAATTCTTTATTCAATGTCTTAAAATTTTTGTTATATGACTTTCACTTCCTTGATTAGATTTATTCCAAGATTTATTTTCTTTTTGAGGCTATTGTGAATGGGATTGTTTCCCTGGTTTCTTTTTCAGTATTTTTGTTGTTGGTACATAGTAAGGCTATTGATTTTTGTGTGTTGATTTTGTATCCTGCTACTTTGCTGAATGTATTTATCAGTTCTAGGTGTGTTCCAGTTTTTAAGATTTTTCTTACGATCCAGAAGAAGTTTATTTTTTAAAATCACCTAGGAATATAGAAGAGGGTCTCAGTGTCTACTTAAAAATGGGTTGATTGCTTCAGAGGAAAGAAGTACAAGATCCAGCCCAACTCACTAGACCTCCCAGCTGCTAGACACCTTGACTTCCCCTTGATGCTTCTTCATTCACATTCAGATTTTTGGCATTCTGTTATTTTATCCTATCATTTCCTGCTTCTTGGCTGCCATCAATCTCACCTTGTTGTTTATAGAAATCCACATCTGTTTCACAAAGCTTATGGCCTTGTACACAGTAGGCCCTCAACAAGTGTAATAATGTTGCACATAATGACATTTCATTTTTAAAATATGGACTGCCTATACAACTAAGGACATTAGAAGGAATCCATCATCATTCAATATATAACTATACTCAGCATAAGATGATAGACTCTGATGAAATAAAAGGTCAACATGCTCAAAGGCCAGAATGAGCATCAAAGTCTCCCAAGAGAGGATGCCATAAGGCTTAGGAGAGGGAGAAAAAAAATGTTACTAATCACTAGTGTGAAAATGAACAGAAACACAAAGTAGAATGTACTGTACATTTTTACACACCCTGTTCTCTCTGGTAGGAAAACCCAATGCCACCCCCCCCACTCCAATGAAATCCATATCCTACTGTCCAGAATTAGTGAATATGTTGCATGGCAAAGTGAAATAAGTGTTTTAACAGGAATTAAGGCTACTGACCTGCTGGCCTGAAGAGACAGAGAGTGGTGTATGCAGGCCTATTGGGTAAACCTCATGTAACCACAGGGTCCTTAAAAACCAAACAGGCGGTAAGAAAGGATTCAAAAGAAAGAGGAATGAAGAAAGAAACCAAAGTGAAGTCAACCAGTGCTGGCTTTGAAGGTGGAAGAAGTGCCCATGAACCTGCCAAAAGCCACAGGTCTAGAAGCTGGAAAGGGGTTTTCCCTCACAGTGGCCAGGAAGGATCACGCTCTATTGAAACATTGATTTTTAATTTAATAAAACCCAGTTTGAACCTTTGATATCTAAAAACACAGAGCTAACACTATTATGTTACCTGCACTGCTTGTGGTGCTGTGGTTACCTGACAGCTCACTCATGATGAACCCCAGCAGTGATCTCAGAAAATTGTCATACCAGCTTTTCCCCTTAAACACAAGCTAAGCTTGCCAACCACTTACATTCACTTATTTGTATTTTGGGAAATAGTCTTGATGGCAAGAAGTATTGGGACCTGTGAGAAGACTTTGAGAACCCCCTGCTTTGGGCGGGTTATCATTTATATACTTCCTAACACTAGGGGAGATACATGTACCTGGAGTCAGAATTAATATAAGTTCTGAAAAGGTAATGTATTATTTATCCATTCTAAAGCCTACTTACAATTTCAAATACTTTGATATGCTTTAAAAATAGACAGAATTTTAGAGTTTTGAGGGGGAAAATGCCTTTCTAACATGGTGAAAACTTAAATTCTTATTCATATTAGCTTTGCTTTGCTAAAAATTATTTATTATCTAGTACCAAAGACCATAATCAGCTTCCTTAAAACTGCCTAAACAGTATCTCCATGTGATTATATTCCACAACCCCTAGGTGGGTATGAAGCCCCAACCTCATCTTCAAAATGCTGCTCCATGGCTCAGGGAAGATGCCTATTTAGAGGGAAAGAACAAAATTAAGAAAGCTGGGGAAATGGCCTCCGAAGAGCCACTTATCTGCAATGCCAACTAAAATACTTAAAATAGAAAGGTAACATTTATACATTTGACTAAAGCACTGCGAATTCCACTGAGAAGGACTGCGTTGCTGACTGCGTTGCTGACAGCCTGTTCTCAGAAGAGGCAGGGTGCACATAGGGGAAATTTATACACACATTGTAACCCACACTTACTGTTTTTACTCTCTTCCATAGATACATTTTTATGTGTAGCAAAGCTTTCATAAATCTGTAACTTTTATGTAAAAGCAGCAAAACTTCTTAAAAGAAAGTACCAGTGTGTAATACTATTTATATTTACCATTGAAACTAAATTATTAGGTTACCACTATTTCCTTCCCACTTCTTTGGTGAGAACTATACTGTAAACTGAACAAAACCTTCCATAGATACATTTTTATGTGTAGCAAAGCTTTCATAAATCTGTAACTTTTATGTAAAAGCAGCAAAACTTCTTAAAAGAAAGTACCAGTGTGTAATACTATTTATATTTACCATTGAAACTAAATTATTAGGTTACCACTAT
>NW_008332591.1:118096-165034 GCF_000622305.1 Nannospalax galili
TCAAAAGTTGGATGATTCTTTAAAAGCCACATTAAGCAAAGACTTTTGAAGTCTATAGATTGATCAAAACCCAGCACTGTTTTCATAATGAAAACAGTCTGTGAATTTCAGCAGTGACTGCCTTGTTTTCTAGTCTCAGTAGCAAGAAAACAATAAGACAGTGGGCAACTTTCATTTCATTTCATTTTTTGAGATAGGGTCTCATTATGTAACCCTGGCTAGCCTTGAACTCATAGAGATCTGCCTGCCTCTCTCCCTTCCAAGTGCTGGGATCAAAGGCATGCTCCATCACAACCAGTGGGCAGCTTTTTAAGGTACTATTTATTCAGAAGTAGTCCCAATTAAGTTCTTTAGCCTGTGTACAGAAGTTCCTTAGTCCTTAAAAAGAGCTCATCCTTCTACATCAGGCATGAACCACAAATTATATGTGAAAGAGATAAAACAAATGGCCTCTTGGGCTCCATGGCCATGGGAAGGGAGACAACAGGATAATTCTAAGGAGAGAAGTGAGAGGTGGAAAGGCAGGAGACTAGTGTGGAGGCCAGGCAGGAAGTGGGTAGCTATGTGCAGCATGGTGGTGGCACATCCAGTCTAAGTTTGGAGCCACAGACTTTCTGAGAACTTTCCAAAAGCCACGGCCTTCTTCTAGAGTCACATGAGGGTGGGTGGCTGATGATGCAGGTGGCCTGGGCCTGTGCATTGCTAACTTTCCTGGGCCTTTGAGAGCAGCCTTAGAGAAGCCCATGGAGCATGCCACACTTGCTCCTGGATTCTGCTAATGGAGCTTTCTCTTGTCCTACCATGCTTCTCATCCATTCTCCCCAACACTGCTCATGGAGGTACTGGCCTGGGCCTCCCAAATGCATACCTCACCCTAGTATTCTTCTTTTCCCCCTTTTACAGCCTCCAGTATGCTTCAGGGAAACTTGAAGACTGCTAATATCAGCCCATTCTCCCACCCACTCCTGGTTTTATAAGATACATGTCCAGATGCCCCGGGCTGCCCCAGTCCATGAGCACAACCACTGCCTCCAGCAAGCACACAGTACACATGCCCCATGCACTATGATCACCACATACCACATCACATACACATCACAGAGTACACACAATACAGCACACAGCACATACCAGATGTATATATCACACACACTCCACAAACACACAAAACCCACTAATGCATACCACACACATCACAATACATATACCACATACTACATGCACACATACCACACTCACACACCACAAACCGTGGCAGACTCAGGATTTGAACTTGGACCTGACCACACACTATATCACACTGTCATTTCTCAGTGGAAAAGGGCTTATAATTCCTAAGGCCCCTTTCATTTCTAAAGCTCTGTGGTTTGTTTCTTACTGTTATTCAGATAAATGAGGTTTTATTTTTGTCATATTATATAGATTGATTTAACCAGAAAATTTACAAATTCTTTAAATATTTTATTTTTTATTGTTTTTTAATTTTTTATGTATGGGTGTATCGCCTGCATGTATATAAGTGCACCCATGTTGTCAATGCCCTCAGAGGTCAGAAGAGGGTGTCAGATTCCCCTGGAACTGGAGTTACTGACAGTTGCTAGCTCCCATGTGGGTGCTGGAATTCGATCCCGGGTCTTCTGTGAGAGCAGTTAGTGCTCTTAACAGCTGGAATATCTCTCCAGTGCCAAAAAAGTACTAATTCTTATGTCTTTTAGAAGTCAGAGTAGATGTGAAGTGACTGAGCCCATAAATCTAAAACACACTCAGCATTTTCCCTTATCTGGATTCTGGGCCTCATGGGACTCCGGGACTAAGGGGAGCTTGAGCTGCATTTTCAATTTTCCTCCTGTAGAAAGCTCTGCTGAGGATGGATGGGGGGCTGGAAACATGTCTGTGGATGGGTGGTGCCAAGTTGAGCAGATCTGTAATGGCTCAAATTCTTTGATGTTAAACTAGTTTATAGCCCAACCTGAGCTTCAAGCATTGGAGAACTAAGCTGATAACCACGGCTCAAAGCCTTGTTTGTGGTAGGAAAGAGGCTCCATTTGAGAAGTCATGGATATTAACAGGAAGGCACCCAGCACCCAATAATCACATCTGGACAAAGGATGGCCTTCCTGGACAGAAATGAGTATATCTGAACGGCATGCATCATGTACCATGTCCACAGTAACAGGAGATGGCATGCCCGGTGATCTCGTGTTCTCGTCAGAGGCTTTGTGCCAGATCTTAGTTGCCTCTTCTTTTCCTTGGTGGGTGTGCTGGATAGCTTTAGTGTCAACTTGACACACCTGGGTTGAGGGAGCCTCAATTGGGGAATTGTCTCTATTGGACTGGCCTGTGGCCATGTCTGAGGGGCATCTTCTTGATGAGTGATGTGGGAGGGCCCAGCCCACTGTGGGTGGTGCCATCCCTGGGCAGGTGGGCCTGTGTTGCATAAGAAAGCAGGCTGAGCAGGGGCCAGGGGAGCAAGCCTGTAAGCAGCGTTCCTCCATGGCCTGTGCTCCAGCTCCTGCCTCCAGGTTCCTGCCCTGAGTTCCTACCTTGGGCTCCCTGACGAACTGCTTGCGACCCAGGAGATGTAAGACAAATAAACCCTTTCCTCCCCAAGTTGGTACTGGTCAGAGTGTTTTGTCACAGCAATGAAGAACAAACTAAGACAATGGGCCTCCATATAGTAAAAATTCACTGATGGACTCTACCTCTGATCGCTGTTCAGCTCTGATTCCAGGAATAATAAGAAGCAATAGCTACCACACAGTGGTGAGGAGCAGCCTGGAGCTCCTTTTCATAAGTGACAAGGATTTTTCATTTTTAATACTTAAGGAAGCATAATAATATACCGATCAATACCACACTGGGAAAACTTTGAAGTGATCAGCCTAGAAATATGCAGAATTCTCATATAGACCATAAATTTCTTTACTTCCAAATCTCATGGTATGCACATTATAGTAGAGTTCTAGTTATTTTGTGAGATTTTTTTCTAACCTACACGAATCATGGCATTAGACTTTTTTAAAATATAAAAATGTATCGGAACTTATAACATATACTTAACAAAATTACCCAGTGCATTTTCTGTGAATAGTACCCAACTCCTTTTCTCTTCTATTCTGACAACAAGAGTGCTATTTCTCAGAAAAATCATCATTTCCCTTCACTTTTATTTGACTGGAAACAGACAAGTTTCTATGGATTTCCTAAGGCATGGTGTTCGACTCACCCAACATGAGATCACGTTAAAGATGATTGTGGCAATTTGTTTTCTTCTTGTTGTGAAACCACATTCTGTCTCCAGAAAATCAGGCCACATTTCTACAGATGTCTTTTATTATTATAAAGACATAATCCATTTTTAAACTAAAAGTAAAAAATAATAACAAAACTAAAATTTTATTTTTCATGAAATGAAGGAAAAAGGGATTTCTTCTTTCACTTTCAGTACTAAGAAAATGTGTTTTGAAATCACCCATGATCTTAGAACTCAAAGTTAACTATTGATAATTTCCAGCATTTTATCTAAGCACTCATAATGTCTTGTTTTTTAAATGTTTCAACCACATACTATACAGCATTTTATTCTGAATACATTCTTTAAAGTGTACATTTAGCTTTGAGCTTAAGTAGACTTTTATTTATTATTATTTTTATCTTATGTGTATGAGTGTTTTGTTAGCATGCGTATAAGTGCACCACATGTGTGCAATGCTCCCAGAGGCCAGAAGAGGGTGTTGGATCCCCTGGAACTGGAGTTATGGACAGTTAATTAGCTGCCATGTAGGTGCTGGGAATCAAACCCAGGTCTGCTACAAGAGCAGCCAGTGCTCTTAACTGCTGAGTCAACTGTCTAGTGCCCAGATAGGTAAAATCTTTAACCTTCACCATTACACTCCAAAATAAAATATTTCCTTATTCATGAGGATGTTGGATTTCCTGGAACTAGAGTTACAGACAGTTGTTAGCCATCATGTGGGTGTTGAGAATCCAACAAGCACATGGTGCACTTACACACATAGCAGGGCCTCAATAAGGGTTTGTGTGAGGGATGTTGTCCATTGTCTTAATTAGCTTTAACTATAAATTGACACAACCTAGAATCATCTGAAAAACAGAAAAAGAATTGCAACTGAATAGTTGTTATCAGGTTGGTCTGTGGATGTATCTGTGAGGGATTGTCTTGATTGTTTTAACTGAAGTAGGAGGGCCCATCCCACTGTAAGCAATAATATCCCTTGGCAGGTGAGCCTGGGATACATAGCTAAGCATGAGTCTGAGAGCGAGCCAGAGAGCCAGCCACCAAGCAGCATTCCTCCATGGTATCTGCTTCCAGATCCCTGCCTGAGTTCCTTCCCTGACTTCCCTCAGTGATGGACTGTGACCTGGAAGTGTAAACCCTGTCCTCCTCTAAGTTGCTTTTGATCAGTGTTTTATCATAGGGCAGAGTGCATGTGCTGTGCACAGAAGAGTCTGTCCATTTCAATACAGACACAATTTTTTAAACATTTTAAATACATAGTTGAATTGGCACATGTGGAGCCTTTGGATGCAAAGGGCTGGCTCTGTGTGTGTGTGTGTGTGTGTGTGTGTGTGTGTGTGTGTGTGTGTGAACAAATATATGTGTGACAAAAATATATGATATTGGTGACTAACATATATCCTGCTACACATTAAAAAGAATTGTTCCAAGGAATAAATCCAAGAAGGCATCCTAAATTGGTTGAACAACTGCAAACATCTCTGCAACAACAGAGTATTTGCTTCTATTGTCAGAGAAGGATTATTAGAGGAGGCTGTTAGGCCAAAGGCTGAACTTTGAAGGAAAGGTAAAGTTTGGCCAGGCAGAGAAAAGCTGGTCTAGTGAAATAAATAGAAAAGGTCAAATGTACACCTCAGGCAGTTCTTGCTTTGCGATTTAATAGGGGAAAAAAACCCCAACTTTCCCCGCAGCAGCCCCCACCTTAGTATAAATTAGGGATCCTCTATTCTGATCATCACCCCCAGGCCTGAGGTCAGGTGTTTAAGCAAGTGGAAACTGAAGGTGGCGTTATTTCCCTGCTGTCCCTACTTTCTTCAGGGGAGAAATCAGAACTTCACATAATCGTATACCCACAGCTGTTCTTCACAAAATCTTACCCATGTAATTATTACTTGTATTCAGTGCATTTGAAAGTCAAGTGCACATATTTACAGATGTTTACATGTGTTTCCAGATGGGCACATAGTTTTCAGTCAGTCACTCACACTGTCACAAGAGAAATGTTCCACAGCTTAGATCCTATTATTAACATTAAAGCAGTGAATGTGTTTAACAGTCATTATTTCATCATCAGTTTTTTATTCAACTTGGTACTTTTGGAGCTGAGTTGTGTATAAGGCAAACTCCAACGCTGGCGGGCACACCTTCCATCCTGTTTAGACCCCCATTAAAGTAAGCTTCTCTAAACAGACATCAATTATAACCAGTTTCAAGGGTTTTAAAATGTAATCCAACAGTGCTGCTTAACTAAATGAATCCCAGGAAGTGATCTCCAGTGAATTAATAGAGCAGTGTGCAGCCGAGACACTATGACTCTAAGTTAATGACTGGAGAAGATCAAATTAATTACAAATGTCTCCAAGGAGTTTCCTGGAAGAATTCTCCCTTATCAGTTAAAGTCCATTTAACCCTTAATGTTCAAAAGTCTGTACATTTTCTAATTGCTAACATATCAAATAATGGGAAGAGAAAGGCTGTCCGCTTTCTCCTTGGAAGTATAGGTTTTCAGATGTATCAAAGTATCTCTCCCCACTGGGAAGGAAGAATTCTTGTGAAGACACTGATTCACCAGGTCTTTTTCAGACACTGGAATCCAGCTGAGTTTGTGTTTGACCCATCATCTGAATTCTCTTGGCAAGGACCCACGGGAGTTTTTAATGACAGTTTTATAGTTAAAAAAATGTTCAAGACAGAACTTTAATTGGATTTGGAGACTAGTCACATGAACAGGGTCAGATATGAGTTGCCACTGACCAGGGTAAGGGGTCAAGGTCATGATTAACATCACTGTGCATCACAAGGATATTATACACGTTGAACATCCATAATCTAAAAGTTCAAAATCCAAAATGCTCCAAAATCTGAGTACTGACACAACTCTACAAATGGAAAATTCCACAACTGACTACATGTGATGTGTCAGTCACAATTCAGGTACAGTAAAAATACCGTATAAAATTGACTTCTGGTGGTGTGTACAGGGTTTATGTGAATTTCATATTTAAACTTGGGTCACATCCCCAAATAGCTCATTATTATACAGTGAGATCTGAGCAGTGAAAACTTATCTTGTGTATTTTGCATAAGAGATACTGGAGATGTGATTCACCACAGAAGCTGCTGTGAGCTGACTGGCCCACAGCAGGACCATACTCAGTCCACGCTCTCTGTACTGTCCATCTGATCTTCAGGAATCTTCCTCGCCCCAGCTCTGGTTTTGGCTCTCACATTCCTCGGTAGTGACTTCTGAAATGAAGACTCCATGTTTACTAAACAAGCTGCCTTGCATTTTACTACAATGATGATTGAAAAAAGCTGATATGTGCCAAGAGTGGTGTACTTGCTGAATAACATGAGAGTAAAGTGGCAGAGTGTGAAAAACTAAAGAAGAAAGAAGCTGGAAGGAAAGGTGAATGGCAGTGCTAAGACAGTAGATAAAGCAGAGAACAGACACACACAGATACATAACATTACATTGTGGGAGAAATAAAGGGAACTGCAATCCTGGACTCCGAGCTCTTAAAATACACCAGTGTCATTTTCTGAAGCTTTCATATTGTATTGACCACCTGTTCTGTACAGTCCAGAGAATGGTCTTCAATAGTCATGCTTTTGGTTTTGAATTATTGAGTTTGTTAAGAATATAACAAGTCAAAGTAAAAGTAAATAGCAATATGATAGGCAGATAGATAGATGATAGGTAGGTAGGCAGATAGCTAATAGATAGATAGATGATAGATAGATGATAGATAGATAAATAGATAGATAGATGATAGATAGATGATAGATAGATAGATGCTAAATAGAAAATAGATAGATGATAGGTACGTAGATAGGTGATGGATAGATAGATGATGGATTGTTGATGGATAGATGATGGATAGATGCTAGATATAGATAGATAGATGATACATGATAGATAGATGATGATAGATGATAGATGATTGATAGATAGATAAATAGATAGATAGATAGATAGATAGATAGATGATGGAGACCCAGATAGACAGACAGACAGAAACATCAACTTAGGTGCTCAAAACATGCAGCAGCAATCAATGAAGGAAACCCCATTGAGGCAGCCAGTTGGAGGTCCCAAATGAGACAGTCCCAGGCAGATCAGTGTCCCGGGCAGAGAAATGTCCTTTCAGGTGAGATGTCCAAGCAAAAGAACAAATAAAAAGCAGAGAGCGGCCCATTCAATTGGAGCCTTACGAATATCTAGCTGAAACAACTGGGAAGCCCTGAGGAGTTCTGGGTTCAGAGAGCCTAAGGCAAAACAGATTGTCCTCTCTGGTGAGGCTTCTGAGTAAAAGAACTAACAGCAGCAGGCATAACGTTACCAAATCGGATGCTCACAATACACAGCAGAAATCACCTGGGGAAGCTGAGGTAGCAGCTGGAGATCCTGATTGAACTTTCTCTCCATGGCTGAGCTTCCCATGACTGAACTTCCTGCTTCTCTTTCGCACTGCAGACACTGTGTATTATGGGGTAAACAATAGTAACCTCTGTTGGAAATGGTTTACCTTCTAGTTGTTTTCAAAGACAGTGCTTTAATTCTTGGCTTCCCTCTGTGTCATAGAGTTAGAGGGCCAGCCCATCCTCCGACAAGGAGCCTTGGAGGACACTTTGAGACAGGCATGCCTGAGTGTGAAATAGGAGGCAACCTCACTTCCAGAGCCAGCGTCTCAACTATGAATATAATGTACATTGCAGCTCCTTTTGTGAGTTAATTCATGTGTGTATCCAGTGCATACACAGCAAGTGCCTTTTCCAAACACATATTGGGCCTTGGGAAAGCAATAGGAGCCCCAAATCAGTGAGCACTCTCCTGTGTCAGTGCTCTGCTGAGAACATACTGTTAATCCTAATTAGCTACTCTGATGACACTGATTCCCCATGTCTGATATTTTCCAACATTGTATTCCTAATATGAGGTTTGTCCTGCCCAAGCCCCTTATCGCCCTGTTATTTTTTAAGTAAATAGGTTGAGTGGCACACGGCTTGCTTTGAGTAGAGTACAGTCACACTAGGGACAATGATCTACAATGTGCATCCCACAGCAAGGCTGAGCTTCTTTGCACAGACTCCAGAGATGCATTCGCTCTTGGAGACTTCCTCAGTTTCAACCTCTGTAATAGCATGCTGTGTTTTTATGTGTGGTCTGCTTAGGGAGATGCGGCAACAGAGTGTGAAAGTCACGGCATCATGTGCCAGAGTGACTGATTTTGTTGCTGCTTAAAGTCCATCAAAGATAATGGAAAGTAGATAAAATAAAATCACATTGCCCATTCCACACCTACCTGAGCTGGAATTGCAGCGCACAGGCACTAATTGGAGCGAGTTCAGATCTGTCTGATGTTATCTTTATGAGCATTCATACTTGGGAGGCGATCATACAAAACCGGAGAGGGCAGTGGCTAACACTGGGGAAGGACAGGAGACTGGGACGTACAGAGACTGGGAAAGGAGCTTGATGACTTTCAGTGGGTTTTTTGTTTGTTTGTTTGTTTGTTTTTTTTTTTTTTAAGCAGAGAAATAGAACAGTTGTTAAGTTGCTCAAGCAGAAGGGTGTAGAATATAGGGCACTCCAAATGGCAGTGTTTAAAAAACTCCTTTGTCACTTTGTGTTCTGTTGGAATAATGTGTGGGGGGCAGAAAAGCTAAGGGTAGGGCCAGCCTTACCCAGTAAAGAATCACCCTGGCCCAGTGTGGCACGCAAATATTCTGCCAGACATTGCGTTCATGAAAGCTCTTTTGATGACATTCACTGAAAACCTTCACTTTACACAGAAATCCAAAACAAATTTTGTAGTTATACATATTGAATTTCCCAGGAATGCAGCTCCCACTGGCAGGAAGGGAGGACTGAACTTTGTTTACTTGGGGTTTTCCATTGCTTTAAGAGTGCTACTTCCAGTGGCACTGAGGTGATGGAATTGCCAGATGCACATTCCCAGGTCTTTCTTGATCTCCCAGGGTTCTGCTGGAAGGCACAAAAATGGGACTTCAGCAAGACTTTTGTTTTAGTCATACATACCTGAGCTCTCTTGGATGAAAATACACATTGTTTTATTTAAAATTTCATCTTTCACCTGGTGTGGTGGCACACATCTTTAATTCCAGCACTCAGGAGGCAGAGGGAAATGGATCTCTGCAAGATCAAGGTCAGCCTGGTCTACATAGTGAGTTCCAGGCCAACTGTGGCTACAGGGAGAAATTGTCTCAAAAAGACAAAAAAAAAATAGATAGATAAATAATAAATAAAATTTCATCTTTCTCTTATTTCTCCTTTTATTGATTTAAAAAATTTTCAGGAAGTATGTATGTAGGTAAGTCTTTCAATTCAGGATGATAATGAAATGCTATAAAATAGGTTACAAGATTGTACTGGGTGTGATGTGGTTGAGACTTGCCCCAAGGGAAGAGAAAGAAGATTCTGGCAGTCTAGTAGGAGAGTCATGTTGAGTCAGAGCCAGTGCCAGCACAAGAGCTATCTCATCCCGTGGCATATTGACTTTTCCTGGACAGCTCCTGATTCAGGATGGCACTGGTTTCTGGGATCAGGAGGAAGACCTTCATTCCACCAGGCTCTCTAAAGGACCTTCTCCACTCTATGACAGGGGCCCATCCTCAGCTGTGACAGGAGCCTGTCCTCAGCTCTGTGACAGGGTCCGGCTGGCAGAGACAGATGATGCTCTGGTCCAAAGGCCAATCTTGACATCAACAAGCCAGGTAGGTAAGTCAAGGGACACCTTTGATTCTCCACATATCCCCTTGTCCTGTAAGTAGTCCTTTCTCTATCAGCTCCTGCCCTGGACCCCTCAGACCAAGGTGCCTCATTTTAGAGTTGGAGGTAGGACTGAGATGTCCAACACACATTTTTCCTGGGGTCCCTAACCTCCTCCCACCAGTATAGACCAAGTCTCCTCAGGCTTTGGGCTCCTGGTACAAAGTAGGAATTGCGATGTGCACTTATATATTCTTTGCAGGGGGATATGTGACAACAGAGGGTGGGAATTCTAGTTCCAGACCATGGAGTCTAGACTTTTGTTGCTATTATAAAGCCTATCAGAAATAAAGAAGAAAAAGTCAAATCGTGTGACACCATTCTCAGTTCACCAAACTGTAAGTTCAATGTCAAGACCCAGCTAGATATAAACTCTCACTATTTTTCAAACAGAGGGAGAATTACCAGTATTATAGTTAAAACAATAATCACGAAGGAATATCCTGCAACACCTTACCATGCAGGAGAGCACTTGGAGGTATCCAGCTCTCATCCTTCTTTATTTCCCTCTTTCTTTCCAAGGGAAATAGATTGCATCACAGTAAGAGAATGGGAGACCTGGCTTTGATGCCAATGGTACCATCAAAAGTCACTTCTCCAAGTCGTGGTGCCTTCATGCGTGGCACGTGATTGGTAGCGCCTGCTTGCAAGGCGCTGTCCAAGGTTGATGAGAGAATGCAAACACAAGGCATCAAGTACTTTTTGGTGGGAGGAGGTGCTAGGGATTGAATTTAGGGGTTTACACATGCTAGACAAGCACACTACCACTGAGTTAACCCCACCCCCTTTTTATTTATTTTCATTTCAAGACAGGATTTCACTAAATTTGCAGGTGAGTTTGAGATCTTCTTGCATCAGCCTCTCAAGTATCTTGGATTTCAGGCCTGTGTCAATAGACCTGACATTGTTTGCTTGCTTAGCTTCATGCATGCCTGTTAGTGACAGGATCTTGTTATGTAGCCTAGGCTTCCTTGAACTTGGAATCCTCTGCTTCAGCCTTTTGAGGGCTGGGATTAAAGACCTGTTTCACCACATGGAGTCTACAAGGTACTATCTTAAGAAGCACCCTGCATATATAAGCAAACTATCCTCAAAACGATTCTACTTTATGGGTGAAGAAAAAGAGACACATAGAGTTTAAAGAACCTGACAAAATTCTGTAGACAAGATACAGGGAAGTAGAGGCTGGGTCCAGGCTTTGAAGATCATGCTTTTAATCCCATATCACTGTGAGAGAATATTTTTAGGAAGTGGTAACCATTACTGTCACTGCTCTTTCTTTCTTCCTTCTTCTACTGAGTTGGGGTAGAAAAAAGGGACCCAATGCAACCTCAGTAATGAAGTCTAGTGGGGCTTGAATGCCACACACTGTTCCGACGTGAATCTTGTCCTGGTAGTGAATTAGGCTATGAAATAACATTCTACTTTGTTGGTCATGATGAGGCGTAGAGGGTGACAGAGTTCCTTGCTACCACATAAACCTTTTTCCTTTCAATTATCTACCTATTTTATAAGTACGGAATAACAGAAGCTATTAGATCTCAGAGGGGGAACACTAACATTTTGGTCCCAACTAGAAACTAGATTTCAGGTTAGCTGGTTAAATTCCATGATTTCTGCTACAGGCTTCACAAAAGTTGCTGTATTTTAATGTTCCCTGATTCTAGGGTTCCCCTTCAGAATCCTGAGTTAATTTATCATCACACACCACAGAGAACACAAAACAACCTCTTCTGTAGCTGGGTGCCAATAATGTCCCAGGCCACCTGGGAGCAAAGCACCCCTTTGTATTTGTCTAAATCAAGGGTTGTTCAAATATGCTTAGGAGACTAGACCCAGCCCTCCAGCTGATTTGCATACCTACGAGCTAAGATTTATTTTTTTACATTCTTAAAACTTGAATAAAACCAAAAGAGAGCTGGAGAGATGGCTCAGCAGTTAAGAGCACTGGCTACTCTTGCAGAGGACCCAGGTTCAGTTCCCAGCATCCACATAGCAGCTAATAACTGTAACTCCAGTTCCAGGGATCCAACACCCTCTTCTGGCCTTGAACATTGCATAACACAAGTATGCTTACAAAATGTAGGCCAAACATTGATACATGTAAAATAAAAATAAATAAATAAACTTTTTAAAAATAAAAGGAAAAATGTCTTTCCTGATATATTAAAAATTATAAAGCATTAGACTGAATTGTCCACAGGTAGTTTTACTGGAAATACGCCATGGCCATTCATTTCCACAGGGTCTGTGACCATGTCTACACTCAGTGGCTGAGCTGAGTTGACTCAACAGAGACTTTGTGGTGCTTTCCAGGCATTTAATGACCTGTATCTAAATGAATAACAAGAGAAAATTTCCCCAGGTTTTTGATATTTTTACAAAGAAATCCAGGTACTGTCCTGTGTTCAATCAGTGAAGCAAACAACCCTTATGACCAGGCAGTAGTCCCCACAGTCAAGAAATTATAGGCTGCCCAAGGCCTTGCATCGTGCCTGTGATAGTGGCTTTCGCAGCTGTGTGAGCCATAGGGAGCGGCAGATTACCGCAGCAGTGTGAGCTTTGCAAAATTCGCCTCTGGTGGCTTAGGAAACCCACTCTGTGTGCCACAACTTTCCATCAGTAACATGCCTAAATGCTCATTTTCAGACATTATCTCTGCCAGGAGGGATAATTTGCTGTACTGTGGGGTGAGACATCCAGGAGCAGTTCAACCAGTCATTTCATTTATTTTATTCTTTTTTTGACTAAAAAATCCTGGAAATGGAAATGTTTTCAGCAAAACCAATTTGCAGCAGAAGAAAAGAACCAGAAGATTTGATTATTTCTGACTGAGTCAGGGGCTAGGTGCATCAGATCCATAAGGTTATGAAGAGGATGAGGAACTGGCGGTGTGGGTGTGTGTGCATGTGTGTGCGAGTGTGTGAGTTGTTAGATTGTACTATGGAAAAGCTAATGCTTCTGAAAAATATTTAGGTTTTGAAGTAAATTTAAATAGAAAATTGAGGGACAAGTTTAGAGATAACCTAATGTGAGAGGGAAGACGATACTGTGTGTTTTTTAAAGAAAGCACAACACTTAAAGTTACAGAGAGGTGGTTCATAAATGACAAATTTAATAAATTAGGAATTTATTAAGAACTAGTCGATTCATCATCTTCCCAGGCAGAGAGGTGCAGAATCTAAGAAGATTCCACCTTCCACCTTCGCATCCATCCCAGTTCAGCTTAGAAGAGTCATGCCAGCCTGGCTCTTCCAGCCTCCTCTCCAGTGGGCCAGAAGGCCCTCCTATCTTCCCTTCCTTACCAGACTAGAAGCCCTTGGAAACTAGGTCTTATTTTATTCTTTGTGAGTTCAAGCCCTACTTTAAGGCCAACACCACAATAGTTGTTCAATAATCAAATGTTCACTGAATAAAATCAAATACCCAGTTAGCTCTGCTTTGGGGATAAAGAAACACTTTCATCGAATGTGCAGCTCTCTGGAAATAAATATGCTAAGTAATATAGACTAAATGTAACTTAGGTTTCAAGATAGAGCTCCTCCAACACCTTTTAAAATTCCATATCAACAAAATGAGTCAGTTTGCTGCACTGTACTTTTGTATATATAATTACATATTTTTAGAAAGGCTCCATTTTATGAAGAAAAGCCAATCCTAAAATAAAGATGATTTGTTCAGCAACAGTATTTCTATCCTTCCTCAAATTTCTCCCTTCTGTAACAAATGGGAGAGGATTTGGCACTGGGTTGTATTTATCAAGCAAGCAGTAACTCAGTTCTAGTTAAACAACAAACAATGAGAAAGCTAGAGCCACCGAGCTCCTTCCAAAATTGATATTAAGCATGCATGTGACTTTGAGCAGATCATAATCATTTTAGAGACTGAAAGAATGGGAAATAATGGGGGGTGTGGGAATCTATTTTGCAAGATTAACCAATAAACCCAAATATTAATTTAAGCAAGTCAGAAACAAGAAAATTTTTGAAAAGAGGAGTCCTAAGTTTTCCTTAAAGAATTCAGAATAACAGCCCCACCACCAGGAAGTGGAACCTAATTATTCTTCTTCTCATCCCTACCCCTAGGATTGGTCAGACTTGGGACTCATTCTCAAATAACAGAGCATGGAAAGGGAAAATGCCTCCCAGTGACAAGCAAGGAAGGTTACTCCCACCAGTAAACTGTGCGTGCCTCACACCTTGTGTGATGAAAAGTGTGCTTTGCTTCTATGGTTTTCCTTCTCTTAACCTTATTGAATCAAGACAAAAAGATAAGGCTAACTATGTTTGGGGGCATTCTACAAGATTCCTGATCAGTGCTCCTCCAAACTCTAAGGTCATACACAATATGGAAGCACCAAGAAACTGTTCCAGACCACAGGAGAACTGGGAGACTGGACAGCTAAATGGTAGCCTGCCCTGGATCCTCAGATGGGAAGAAGACATCTATGGAAAACTAGTAAAAAAAACAATTTTTTTAAAGTAAACAAAGTCCAGAGTTGACTAAAAAAATAAAACAGAGGAGTAAATACTATTCTAATTCCTAACTGGTTGCAACTTATCAACTCATTTCTCAATGATGATTTAGCTACTGAATCCAGTTGATAGAGTTCTATGTTGGCAACAAAATTATAGAGTTAATACAATGAAAAATGTAAAAGAGTAAAATCTTATACTTAAATATTATTGGAACATAGACTGTAAAGGACAACTTTGTATATTTACTCCCAACAAATTTGAGTTACTTAACACAAATCGCCATATTTAAGCATTTGGTGACATCCTCACTTCACTTTCAAACTTCTCTCCAAAATACTCTTTTTTGCCCACTAGCATTTAATTTGAACCAGTCATATAAAAAATTCTCTTTCAAAACACAGCTAGCAGCATTGTGCTCTTAGAAGAACTGCCTTTCAACTGGAAAAACAATAAAGTTAAGAAACAGCAGAATTTCAAGTAAACACAGGTAGACAGGGAGCTCTTTTCAAGTCTCCCAGCTAACAGATCTACATAACCAGAAAAACACATATTACTGTGTCTCCAAGCACCAGTGTCTTGACTTTAGCCCTAGGAGAGGATAGAATGTAGAAGATCTCAAAAGCTTTGCCATCAGCAACTGAGCCGGGACAGACACAGGGGAAGGTAGATCAGTGCCTTGATTAACCTTCCCTTCTTGGACTTTCACATGGTCCACCACCATGAGAGCTGGGGAGACATTCTCCTGGGAATCTATAGAAGTCATGCTGTCTCATAGGGCAATATAGGGACTGTGAATAAGAAACACCCTTATAAGTTCACATTACAAGAGGAACTCTGGGCAAAAGCAGAGAAGAGCACTTCAAAAAGGCTCCTGAGATATGAACCAAAGAACACATCAGCACTAGAGTATGGCCAGAAACTAGAAAGAAGCTGCCCTGAGAGATCAAGGTCCTGGCGGCAGAGACCAGTTACACTATCCCTGCTTGTGGTCACCTTATGCATGGTTTGGGGGTGAGAGAAATTTGTTCTCTTGGATTAACTTATTCCCCACAGTCGTCAGACAATCCGCACGGCCCAGGTTAGAGAGTTCTTGCATCTACATGGCCTAGGTTACAACGTTCTTGGCATCTACACTGCCCAGGTTACAGCATTCTTATGCTCTGTCCTTGATGAACTTCCACACTCTAATGCATTACACAGGAGAGTATAGCAAAGGAAAGATGCTCAGTGGGTCTGATTTGTCTTCCAGAGCCTCTTCAGTATGGCTAGATTGCAGGTGTGCCAGTTGGGACATGCATGTGTGTTTGTCCCAGTCTATCCTATTATTACCCTAAGGACTGTCTCAGTTTGTTTGCTGTAGCAGAATACCATAGACTGGATAATTCACAAAGAAAAACAAATTTCTGGTAGTTTTTGAGGGCAGGATGCCCAGCACTAAAGTGCCAGTCTCTGGTGAGTCTTCTTGCTGCCTCATCCCATGGCAGAAGGGGAGGTGAAAGATCATATTTTGAAGTCAATACTTCAATATACACTTCTTGGAAGAATTTAATTTAACCCATGACAAATAAGTACCATGAGGTTTTGGTGCCTGCTGAGCCCACGTGCCTGTGTGTGTGCTGGTGGTTTGTCCATTCTACCCTCAGGCACAGTCAAGGGTCCAACAAGTAACCAAAATGGGTTTTTGATCCCCTGGAGCTATTTGCTTTCCTTATCTCTTCTCGAAGTGTTCATATCTAACCTCAGAAGAGCTCCAGAATATGAAATAATCAATATGGCTGACTTCAAAAGCATGTCTTCGCCTTTGCATGGTAATCAAGTTAAATGTGTGTGTGTGTGGGTTCTCTGACCTAATACATACTAGTGCCCTGATTAAAAAAAAATGATCTACACACACACACACACACACACAGAAAGTAGAGATTCATACAGACCATGTCATGTCTCTGGAACTTACTTTCAACTGCGCCTGAAAATTGCTGATGAATCAATTACAGCTGTGTGGTGGTGATAGAAAAATTGACTAATTTCTGAAATTATGTATGTGATATTTTCCTTATGGTAATTTAAGGACATAGTGAATTAAGATGTGTGGTTCTTTTACTGCAAACTCACAACAGATAATTACATAGAATAATGGAGAATTAGTACAGCCAAGATAATATGTACAATAATGCAACTAAGAGAAAATAAGTTAAAATACAAACGCTTTGGAATGTCACTAAACTCTCTCAGCTGAAGCCATGAGAAAGAGCCATGAGTGACAACATGGTCTGCCTACAAAGTGATCACCAGACACCATTTCTTCAGACTCCTAAAGTGCGGGGATCCTCACAAGTTGGCAGACGCTAGTGAATTTCCAAACGTTCACAATATTGCTTAGAATCAGGATCCCTTAGTATAAAATTTCTTCAGATGGCGCTAATGGACATTTCGTAAGAGAAATACAGTTTTTAAGAAATGATTATTCAGTAGTAGAAAATACAGAGAAATAAGTGGAGAAGACAAGCAATATGGAGGCAGGTCTGCTTACAAATCATGATTCTTTATGGAGCTTTGTATCATGGTAGTATGTGCATAAATGCTACCATTTTAACAATATTCAAGTGCACATTTTAAGAGTACCGAGCACACCCCCATTGATAAGCAACTTCCACCTCTAGTTCACATCATCCAAACACCACTCTATCCATTAAACTGAAACCCCCTATTCTTCCTACTCCCAGCACCTGCAACCACCATTCTACTTCCCATTTTTATGACTTTGACTCTTCTAGGCATTTCATGTAAATGGAGACACAGTGTGTGTCCCTCTGTAACTGGGTTACTTTACTTGGTCTAATGTCTTTAATGTTTATCCATGCTATAGTACATGTCAAAATCTCCTTTTCAAGACTAAATAATATTGCATTGTATTGTACACTCCACTCTGTTATCCATCCATGTACTAATAAACACTGAGGTTATTTCTGTCTTTGAGTTATTAATTAAAACATGGCTGTTTAAGCTTATTTTAAACTCATTCCCAAGACCCACAGATTTTGCCAACTGAACATGTTAAAGAAATTCTGTTTCTGCATAACTCGGCTATAAGACACATAACATATTTTCCTTCTTCTTAAAAAACTTAGCAGCTAGGCATTCTGAAAATATGAGGCATTCATGTACTATTATTTCAGTTACTGCAAAAAAGGGTGGGGGCAAAGCTACGACTATAGAAGTCACTTGCCTAAGCACACATTTAGTGTATGAGGAAACCAGGCTGAAAATGCCATCCGTCTGCATTCTAGTCTGAATCTCTGCCCTGTACTACCATCCCAGCTTTCACTGTATTTTCAAAAGTCTACAGTTTCAAGAAGCAAGAGATTCTGTCATAGTGAGATAAGTTTTCCCACCATGCCCGTGAGATTCATAGTACACATGCTACAGATCTGGTTGATTTCACTGAACACATCCTAGGCTGGTCTAGATATAAATACACGGTTGTAACCCAAAGTCTTCACAGTAGGGAGTAAATTTACAAGGAGGGAACACAATAAACTTTGATCTCTGGGCTTTCTGTGGATTTTACAGGCATAGTGGCAGCCTCTCACAAGATAAAGGAATCTAGTGGAGGTTTGCAAAGGCTGCCACACTCACCCGTATTTTCTCCAATGAATGTGCTGTAGGAAATTTCTCCTGACAGGCTATTACAACTGCTTTAACGTACATATGACCAGCTGTCTGGAAAATGGTTCAAATTATGAATTGTTCATAAATATACTGACATACTTGGCGACAGCATGTTGTAGCACTGAACATTTAATTTGATCTTTGTTCTTTAAACATAGTGATATTGCCTTCAGAGTGGGAGTAAGATAGCATATCCTTTGGAGAAATATCTCTTTTTCTGAGTTCTGGCTCTCAAATACCTTCCATTTTGGATTTTAATGTGTTTGACGTTAAAAGTATAACAGGTTTGGGTTTTTCCATGCCATTCAAGGAATAAAAAATGACTTTTATTCTCCCCAAACCAAATTCAAGCAGAATGGTAAGGATGTGATATTAGCAGTTTCAGGGGCTAACCCCGACTCTGGCCATATGAGAATTGTGGATATATGTATCCTCCAGTACCAGCAGGGCCCTGAATTGGTCTAGGCAACCACTCCAATGTGTCTCCAGTGTGAGACATCTGGGGACCACTAGGAGTCTAGAAGCTTCATTCCTTCTTTACCAAGTCCAGCCATGGAGATCTCTATGTAGCTCTCAAGCTCATTCTCTATAGTCTTCACTGGGATACCAGCTCATCTTATTGAGAAGGAAACTGAGGTAATTATGGTTGCTTACACTGGTTATAGAAAAAGAAACAAAGCCTGTCTTTAACCCCTAGAACTCCAAATCTAAATCAACATTCTTTTTCTAATTTGTCACTTCGTATTTGTTGTATTTCCCTTCCAATAAATCACCTTCTGTTTTCTGTCCCTTCATTGCAGTTGCTCAGTTTCCTCATGAAAACTCTTAGTCTTGAAAATGATGCATTGGCAAAGGGACAGAGTATTTTTGTTTTTTTTAAATAAATAATTTATTGAGGATCTCATACTTGCATATAAGGTGTTTTGATCAAATCCATGCCCACTCCCCCCCCTTCCAACTCCTCCCGTATCTCCCCATCGCTTTTTTCTGATAACTTCATGTACTCTTTCTTCTTCTTTCATTTTTTATGAGGCTTTTGGCTACTCTAACATTCCCCCCTCTGAAGAGGTAACCCTAAAATCTTTTAAGGATTAAATAAATGCTCCCAAATATTTTTGACATTTTTGGCCTTTGGAATGGAGTAGGTTGTTAAGAGGCCCAAGGACATTGTGAGTTTTACCAAGAAACTGGCTACTTTTCTTTGGGATCTTTTTACCCTAACTGCCAAGCCAATTCCTACCTCCTATCCTTATCACACCATCCTCTGAAGAAGTTACCCAAGTTGCCAATAGAAAATCAGGACGCAGACTGCTCTGGCTTCTTCCATGCTGAACAGGGACACAGGGTGAGGCAACTGGAGTACCCCTTCAGCGGTGAGGCTTTCCCCTGTTGTTTCAAGTTGGCTTATTGAGTTTTGCACTTCCTTCTTCATTTCTACCTGAGTTTTCTTCAACTTTTCTATATCTTTTGTGAATTCATTCAGAAGTTTATCCCTATCTTCTTTTAGTTCTTTGATTTGTTTGTTCATGTGTTCTTTAAATTCGTGGAATTCCTTGATCATGCTTATGATTGTTCTTTTAAATTCAGTCTCCTGGGTTATCTCTAGGGGGTTCTCCTTGTAGAACTCTTCTACAGGATTGGTGAAGTTTGATGGGGACATAATGTTTTGGCTTTCCAGTTTATTATCCTTTTGTTGTGATTTTGGCATATGAATTTCTTTTGTTGTTTATGATTCTGATATGAGAATTAAGTTGAAGCATGCTTCTGTTTGTATTATCCAGGTGCCTAGATCCCTTCTTTATTGGTTATGTAAAGCTGGTTGGTATGGGGTTCAGGTTCTCTCAGGTTTAATTTGGAGGGAACTGATGGCTTTGAATCAGCTATTCAGGAGTACCCAGAGAAGCCCGATTCAGGTTCCAGTCAGGTACACTCAGGCTTCCTTCACCATGTGGGGGCAGCATCTGGGAGCTCTCAGGCAGTCCACCTTCTCAGGTTGCTTGCTAGGATTTCAGCCTTCACCTACCAAAGCCAGATCTGCCCTGGGGCTTGGGAGGGGCCTCACAAAATCCCAGGTAGGGGGGTTGGGTATGGCACAATTAGGGGAAGCTCACTACCACTTGTAGGCAGGATCCAGGGCTCTCAGGCAGTCCCCTGCATTCTCAGCTCCTCTGTCAGAGAGAGGCCAGAGGAAGGCCAGAACTCAGCACTCTTCGGTGGTCTGCTGAGATCAGAGCTGCTACACTGATGGAGGTCAGAACCCACCTTCTCAGGCTGTCTGCTGGGATCTCTGGGACAGAGTATTTTTCCAACATAATCCCCAAGAACTAAGATGTATGGCCACCTGATCCATTGTAACTGGGGCATTACTCAGCAACAGTTTTATAACCAACTGCTCCACTAACAACCTGGCCCTTGTGTGGCTTGCTTCTACGGGCAGAAACATAGAGTCAAGAATTCCTACTTGGGAATATAGGAGAGCTACTAGTTGTCTTCAAGAATTGTTATTTGGGCAGAACCCAACTCATACCCTGTATTTCCAAAAGCTGGACATCAAATGTGTGGACCTTAACATTCTTCAAAAGTAAAATACACTTCTTCTAAAGAGCTAAAACCTTGTTTTTTTTAATGATGTAAGATTTCAGGGTGGGGGGGGGTAGGAGGACCCAACCTGTCATAAAGGAAAGAAATCCAAAATTATATGAAATACTATAATAGGATTGGTCTTGACTCTTTTGTGAGATGCTGAAGTTTTGCAACACACCCCAGCACGTACATGTTCTGTCCTGGTCTTGATTCCTCAACATCCTCCTCATTCACAGTGCCTTCCTCCCTGCCTTCAGACCCAAACTCATTTTCAGGACAATGAAAACAACCTCAGGGCTGATTCTCTCTAAGGAGGAAGCTTGTGTCTCTCTCCTCCCAGCACAAAACACATGCTGATTCTCCATTAGTGTTCACTGATGAAGTTCATTAGGGAAAGAACAAGGGAATGGGCACCAATGACTTCCTTTCCCACTGGCCTTTGTACTTTCATCTCTCTTGGTGACTGTATAGATTTTCCCTTGGTAAAGGGCTGTTAGCCCCAAAGAGTCATTGATAGAGTTACATGAGAAGAAAAGAAGGGGGAGGGAAACTGAAATCTTGGCTTGTAGAGTATGTATCTATCCTGAGGACTCTAGCAACATCATGCCCAGGCCAAGGATCACAAAAGTATTTCTGTAGCAGTGTGGCTGGGGCACATATGGTTTATAAAGAGAAAATATCCCATCCTGCCCCAGCAGTGAATCTACAATAGTCACAGCCTATTTCATTTTTACTTATCTATTATTTATTTTTCTTTTATGTTTATAAATGTGTTGCCTGCATATAAATGCGCCGTGTGTGTGTGTGTGTGTGTGTGTGTGTGTGTGTGTGTGTGTGTGTTCTCTCTCTCTCTCTCTCTCTCTCCATATGCTATGTGTATACAGTTGCACACGGAGACCGGAATTGGGGTTACAAACTATTTCAGGGTTTGCTGTGGGTACCGGGAACTGAACCCAGGTCCTCTGGAAGAGCAGGAAGTGCTCTTAACTATTGAGCCATCTCTCCAGCTGAGAAAGCCTTTTATATACCATCACTTCCTCTCTTCTCATTTTTATTAGTTCTTTAAGAATTTCATGCAATGCATTTTGAGCATATTCATCTCCTCATGCAACTCCTCCCAGATCCACAACCCTCTTTCTTACCCGACCAACTATATGTCCCCTCTCCTTATAAAACTCACCGTCTAATTTATGCTGAAGCTATTAGCAATTGACAGCTACTGATAGAGGGAAAATCAGTTTTCTTTGAGGATGTGGTCCCTGGTAGGTAAACCACACTTCAGTGAATGGCCAGGAACATGTGGACAGCACCATTTCTTTTATAAAAATTTTTATTAATTCTTTGAGAATTTCATGCAATGTGTTTTGATCATATTCACTCTCCACTCTTACCCTAACTCCTCTCAAATAAACTCCTACCCCTCTCCCTCCCCAATTTCATGTCCTCTTTTTCTTATTTTTAAAACCTCATCTAGTCCAATTTATACCTCTAGCTGTGGGGCATCTACTGGAGTATGGTTGGCCTACCAGGAGCCACACCCTAAAAGAGAATTGACTCTCCCTTCCCTGGAAGCCATCAACTTTCTATAGTTCTTCAGTTAGGATGGGGACTCATGAACTCCTCCCCGCTCCATGCTAGAATGTTGGCTGTCTTACTCTCGTGCAGGCCTTGTACAGGCAACCACAGCTGCTGTGTATATCATCATTCCTTAATGTCACTTTTTGGTGCCATGGCATGGTTTAATCTACTGTCAAACTGAGGGAAAACAACAAGACCATGCAAAATGCAAATGGTAACATGTACAGGTTGTATCTTCTGTAAAATGACATGTCTTTCCAAATGCGCTCAGCTTTCTCTCAGGTAGTCATCTAGCTTCACCTTGAACATTCCTGGTGATCGAGAGGTTATTACTTTGAACAAGTCATATAATTAGAATACTTTGAAACCTATCTCTTTGGAACTTTCACTCATTGAATGTAATTCATCTGTCCACATCAGCATTTTCTGAAATGTGTCCTGAGGGTGCTAATTAGTTCCATGAATGTTAAGAACTAACATTTTTAAAGGAGATAGGGAGTTTATGATAAATAGAATAAAATTCTTAAATTACACGGTGTCAAGTCAGCCTGCTAAGCCAGGGACTTTTCAGAGCCTTTAGGAGTCTGCTGGGTGCTATGAGTCCCCAAAGGATGACCACAAAGCATTCTCCAGCCTACAGGGTCACTATTTTCCTAAAGAGTGTTTCTCAAGATTAATAGTCTACTGGACAACATTTACAAGTAGTCATCTAAATAAACACAAAATACATCTAGTTTTCTCACTAAAAAGCTCTTCTTTAATACATGAAGAAAATTATAAGAAAGTTAAGTTCCAAAGAAAGGCTAAATTGCCTAGTTTTCTGAGGGATGACAGTGTAGTTTGAGGCCTCCTCAGCACCCTGACTCCTCTGGGTTCTCTCAATGTGCTTCGCCTCTTCGAACACACACTATCCCACAGCTGAACTCCAGATGTGTAGTCTCACCACTGGCTGTGTTCCTTCTCTGTGGTTTAGATTCCTCATCTAGAAGATGGGAAAGTTGGTCTACTAATCTCACTATTTTTGGAAATCAGATATGATAATATACTTAAAGTATTATGCAAGTGATAACTAAGTGTTATTTTTCTGTTTTCTATTTGGACTCTTTCCCTCTTAAATATATTTGCTCTTGCCATTCATACTCACATTCTAGAACACACACACACACACATACACACACATACACACACACACACATACACACACATACACACACACACACATACACACACATACAGAGATTTGGGGCCCATCGTCTGAGCATTGAAATCTTGCTGTTTATTGTCATACTTTGGTTCTCAGAAGCCTTGCTGCTCCAGGATCACCTTGCAGCAGGTTAGAGATGGAGAATCTCAAAGCCCAGATCTATTTAACTGGAACCTGCCTTGTCTCAAATCTCCAGGTGATTTATGGGGCTTAGAACTAAGATATGCATGGCCCAGGGTTCTATATATAGCAGAGGCTCATTAAAATTAGTTGAACCTGTATAAACCTGTTAGCAGAGAAGATTATTGATTAGGAAATCCTATAGTCTCAGGCTTGCAAAGAATAGATGGGATGGGGCTTACCTCAGAGCATTTACCATAGTTTGCCTAAATAAAACCAAAATCAGTTCTCTTTTAAACAATGAACAATAAACACCTAGATTCAAATTATCATTTCTTTTTAAGTACCTTTTAATTATTTAATATTTCTATTGCAATCAAAGCTCTAACTTGTGAAGGAGAATGTTAGCAATTCACTAGACTGTCCTTAAGATAGTAAGATGTAGTATTAAGACCTTCATTCTTGCATTCAGATAAACAAACAAGTTCAAAGCTCAGCTTTGCCTCTATGTGTTGTCAGGCAAGCACTTCACTTTCCTGAGCTTTGAAGTCCTGCTATAGAGATATAATAATGCCTATCCCATGGGGCAAAGAAAAACTTCTAGCTTAGTGGCTCACAAGTTGCAGACACTTAACAAAGGTTAGTTCCTTCTTCACTACTTACTGACTTGAAAACCATGATGCATAGCCTCACAGGTGGCACATGTCTGTAATTTCAACACTTGGGAGGCTAGTGTGGTGATGATTCTATATCATATTTGGGACCAAGAACCCTCAAGGGACACACTCAAACCACATACAAACTGTAGCAGACATATATCCACCTGCAAATCTATCATTGAAGCATAGCTCTCGAACTAAATGCCCTATTCTACCTGCCATGATTGTAGTTAGCAAATGGACAAATTTTCAATCCATTCCCTAATTTCCAATATGATGAAAAGCTCTTGAATCAATGTATATCATGCCATCAACACCAGATTCTTCATCAAATTATGGTGTCTAGTGCATGAAGATGTGCCATCAAGTTGGCGATGTGTTTCTTTTCTTAGAGACATGAACAAATGTCTATTTACCCCACAATGAGTACCAACTACTGACCAAATAAACTATTCTATTCAAGACCAGCTTGGTAAACCAATGAGTTTATTTGGCTTACTTACAGGAACATGTGTAACCCAAAACCAGATTCATCACCAACAAGTACCACCCCAATATACATGATGATCCACAGAAGCTGCATTACTGGAGTTCCACTTTCAGTCAGCCTACTTCCCATATACTCTTCCCCACAAGATCACATTTAACTGGCAGGGCGGAGGAAGTAATGGCTGGGATCTCAGGTGAGGGTCCAAAACCCAGCCCATCCTTGTACTAGAACTATTAACAGTTCCATTAACATAGACCTGGTTGCCATCGAACTGTTCTTCTTATCCCCCGACAGCTATTCTGTATTTCACCACAAAACCTCTGCTCCATGATAGTGATGGTCATGTGATGATGCCTATGCCCTGATGAAATTGCTTTTCCCTGACAGTCAATACAACTAAGTTCTGTTTAGCTTAAGAGGCCACCTTGTACAAGCCCCCATCTAATGTGGCTGTCCTTCTGATCCAATCACTACCTTAGTCTCTGCCTATACAGCCCTGCAGGAGACACTTGGTGAGACTTAGGACAGCACATTCCCTCTTTATTTTGAGCCACATCCCGCCCTTCCCCAGCTTTCAAATATTGTTCCTGACATTGCCATAAATAAAAGCTGCCCTGAGAGCATCATGAGATGTATAGGGTCCACACTGCTATCTCCCTGAGGGCCACATGTGCATGTGTGGCCAGTGTTGGGGTTTCAGGCACAGCAGGACCCGTGGCCAGGCAGAGCCTCCAATGGTGCCTATCAGAGAGCTGGAAGGAGAAGCCATAGCAGAAGGAAAGGGTCTAGGGGATGTAATGACCACCTAGATGTTGCTGAATGATCAATCATCACACTAGAGTTGTGTTTTGAGAGCTGGAATAAGGCAGACTTTGGATTCAAAGTTGCTAATAGCCAGAAAACAAATCCTTGATAAACAAATTAGTGAAAAATGGCATCTAATATTTTTCATAAAATACCTTAAAATATAAAAAGTCCTACTTGTAGATAAAACAAAACATGACAAAACAAAATTATGCATGTATAAAACATAGAAAACTTGGGTTAATAACAGTACATATACCACAATGAAAGATTTCAACTCATTAGAACCCAGCAGTTTGACAAAGCTCATGGAGTGGGTGATTTTTTTCCTCTAAAATGGAGTCTGCATCAGGGACACACCAGCACTTCTGAGCCTTGCTGTCTAGTTTCCAGGGTAGTAGCTGAAGAGGTCTTTTAAAAGAAAACATATACAGTCAGTATTTAACAGTTTTTGTCAATAATATGAATTTACATTTCAAAATAGTTGGTCCAGGTGTTGATGGTCCATTGAAACAAATGCTTTGGCCTCCCCATTTGGAATCCAGGTCACCTAGAGTGAGAGATGGTGATTTACATCATTACCCGTGGCCGCAGCCATTCCATGAGACTTTTTAAGTCATCTCTGGACTCTTCCTATCTTTATTGACAGCGTGTGAACAGTGGTGCTGCTGGTCACTGTACACTATGGACTTAGGCTCGGGCCTCAAGATGTCCCAACAATGCTTGCAAAGAACAGATATAAGACTCAGAAAAACAGCATGTAAAGCCATTGCTTCTTATAAGAAATTATAAAGTAAAACACAATTGAAAGAAAAAATACAACTTGAAAAGTACATTAGATCATTTCTATTTGGTCTTTCAATTTTTATGCATTTATATAATGAATTTTGGTCTTACCCATCCACTACTACCTCCCTCCAACTCTCCTTAATGCCCCCCATTGTTCCCCTCTTCACTTCCTGTCCTTTTTCAGTTATTGTTATTAATAATCACACATCCCGTTAGTGTTGCCCATGTGCACATGGGTATGTGGCCATCCACTGGAGCATGGACGACCTACAAACAGCCACGTCTCCAAAGGAGACAGACTCCTCCTCCCTTAACAGCCATCAACTGCCAAGAGTTCCTCCTCTATCCATGCTGAAAGTTGGACTGGCTTGATCATGTGCAGGTCTTGTGCAGGTAACCACAGCTTCTGTGAGCACATGTGTGCAACAGCCACGTCATGTCCAGAAGTCAGCGTTTTGCAGGTCTCCTCCCTGTCTGCCAGCTCTTACATTCTTTCTGCTCCCTTTTCCATGGTGTTCTCTGAGTCTTGGATGGAAGGAAGTTGATACAGTTTGTCCACAGCAGAGCACTCACAGTTAGGAAAGTGGTTTTAATGTAATGTGAGTTTAATCCAGCTCATCCTTGCCTTACATGGGTTTTGGGTTATTCAGATCCTCTCCACAATTTTAGCTGGGTCAGTTTTTTGCAGCTGTTTGTCTCCTCATTGAAGAACTGCCTGTGTTGCTCTTCACAACTCCTGTTCCTAGGGCTAGCCTTCCACCCTCAGAATCCAAATCTCTTCCCCAGGATTCTTAGTGCTCCCTGCAGCTCTCACCTGGAGTAGCTCCCCAAGGCAGTTGAAAGCTTCAGGCCACTGCACCAGGTCTCCTCAGCAAGCCACTCCCTGTGGAGAATTGTCCTCTGAGCTCTTTGCTGTATTCCAGATTCTCCATTTGTCTGTGCCCGGCCTATTTTCAGAAAGGACCTCAAGTTGAATCTGCTGAATGGTTGAAAGCACCATATTTCAAAAGTCAAGCATGTGCTACAATATCAAGTGATACTGCATTCAACGTTAATTGTCAGTTTTGGGCAAATTGAAAGGAGCCTAGAATCTCACTAAGGGATTTTGTTTCTTATCATCATGATTCTCCCTTGGAGAGAGACTATGAGTTGATCTTACAGATCCAGCCCTGCCTCCTTTTTGTACCCTCCCCCTAGATATACCCAGTAGGACTTTCTATGGGGCCTGCCCTTTATTCAGGACTGTAGGCTGTGGTCCTAAAAAAGAAACCCACTGGCTCTTGAAGACTTCAGCATACAATAGTTTCCAACCAAAAGGAAGCGATGGTCTAATGAAAATGACAAGTACATGGGAGGATTAGAAACACAGTCCAAATAATGTCACTGTTAATCTAGATTTATCAGTCCACTTTGGTCTAGATTTCTAGACTAACGATATTTTGAGAAAGAGGACAGAGGAGTTATAAAAATAAAAACTCATCTTTAAAGCATGGTGTTCTCTAGCTGTAGATATAAATCTTTATTTCATGAGTTGCCCCTGTTAGCCTATAACTTAGAACATTTGGTAGATCTGTCTCAAAAATTTGCAAATTAATTATCATATAACTAATCATCATTCCTTTCACTTTTAAATAATTAAACATGCATTAATTAAGTGAGTCTTTTGGAGGGGAAATTATTTGATAGTGTTGACCTACATTTGACCTGCTGTGGGTATCATGTTAGATGCTCAGTAAGACCAAGACATTATTTTAGATTTTGTATTATGTTGCCATGATCCACTGTACTTATAAAGGGGGTGTTTTTCTTTGCTTATGAAACACAACTTTAAATGGCTTCCAGATATTATTATACATCACATTGTGTTTTTCTTTTTATGAGATGCATAGATATTGCCACTATCCAATTACATTGGATCGTGAGCTTTACACCTGCTATGATTTAATTACATTTTTGTTCATCCAAGGGTTTATACCTCGCGTGTGTTTTCAAATCATTCTCACTGTAACAGCAATTTTCCAGTGTGGCTATGGGAGAAAATGGCCTTTGAAATGGTGCTTTCTCTGTAGTGTTCAGGAAAGAAAGACAGCACATGAAGGAGAACCTCAGAAGATGAGGGCCAGGCTTGAAGCACGGTTTCATTAATACTAGATGGCAGAAAAGGAGCCAAGTCCCAGATAATGAGGAAGGAGTTGCAATTTTTTTTAAAGCTATCTGGTGACAGGGAAAACAAAAATGACATTCAGCTGATGAATGAGCAGAGTTTGACCTAGCCTTTTGACCCTTGACAATCAATCTTACCTGCTACTTCATAAAGAATTATGGTGCTGCCACTCACATTTGACTCTGTATTTTTACTATTCCCTTTACCTTTTTTTTTTTTTTGAATACATGGTCCAAGAAGATAAATGTTTATGTTGGATATAGCAGAGAGAAGGAAATATGGGATACTCAGAAGGGGAAAAAAAACTGAGAAAGGAGAGAGCAACAAGAAGACCAACAGCCATAAAATGGTTTATACATGCAATTCAGAATTGTCAGGGATATTCTTTATGTGGCCGACCAAAATAGCAACTGGAAATAACTGATGACCTTCCACAGACTTTCTACCAGCGCTAGCTTGAGTGAAACCCTGAAGAGTGAAGGTGAGAGCTGAGCCCACCTTCCCATCTGCCTCTCTGCTCCCCACCTGCACCCACCAAAATGCATCCAATGAATTTTAATGAATCCATTGCCTGTCCACGAACCCTGATTACAGCGTACACCATGAAAGGGTTTTCAGGCCATCATTATAGCAAGAAAGAGAATGCAGGCCACTGAGCAGTTTTCATTATCTGTTCAAGGCACCAAGGCAAGCACTAAACAGCTGGTGCTTGGTCCACCTTTGTGTCCATTGAGAAAGTGTAAATCAGCAGGGGTGAAAAGTAGCTGACTGGGGAGCAAGGGAAACATCTTAGGAATAAAAGATCAGGTTCTACTTGGCATTGGGGATGCTTTGTTTCTATATATAATTTGACACAGTTCATCTTGAGACACTAAAACCCAGGCTAGTCAGCAAGAGCAGCTTTATGGGCTCGCCTTGTGCATAAGTTGACCGTGGGGAGTTTTCTTGCCTTTATAGAGCCGAGATTCTTTTTCGTGGCTGTACTGGAGACCAACAGAAGCTCAGTCTCATAGAAATGGAATGCAATTTTTTGACCATTTAATCCATCCTGATCACTGGTAATGTAAAGCTATTTTCTTCATATAGCCTAAACTGAGAGTCAGGCTGCAGGGCTCGGGGGGAGCTCTCAAAAACAAAAAACAAAACCTCAAAGTGGACTGTGCACAAATTAACTTTTTTGTGACATGTTTGCAAACCAAATCCTATTATCCAGCTGCCTCTATCTTCCTAAGAGAGGAGGCATTCAAGCAAATAAAAAGAACCCTGGTTATCACACGCAAAGCCACCAGTCTACCGCAACACCTTTCTCAGGCTGGGAGTTATGACTGCCTCTGCCCACTTCTTATTGGGCCAGGCGCCTCTGTGTTAGCTCTAGCTGATCAGCTGGCTTCTGAGGTGCTGCCCTCCCGATGCTTGGCATGGAGTTCATTCCTTCTAGAATTACAAAGGCTGACAAGCTGTTTATGAGGTGTTCCTGAGCTGTGTGTTCATAAAGAAGCTCCCCTCAAAACAGGGTGAGCTCGTTAATGGAGGAAGTGAGGTCAGTGTGTTCCTGACAATCCTAACAAGATGACAGAATTTATGAAGCACTGCAGTGGAAAGATGTAGTTATCCACGGTCTATTCATATAACAAGGCCACTTGGGGCCCGTCATTACTCCCCTTGAATTTGTTTTCCTTTCTTCATTCCTTTTCGTTGTCCAGTAATTCTTTTAGCTTCCCTTCTTCCTTTAGTATCTCTTTCTGAGCCATATAGAACATTATTGCATAGGACCTCCCCTTAGCTGAGGAAAATGGACCCTCTTCCTTCTAAGGCCTGGTGGACTGTTCTCTGAGTTGTGTGTGGCTATGGTAATAAGGGAGAGTTGAATGGGCCAAGTTCTTGGGTTGTTTCTGTAAAATCAAAATGTGGTAATATATTTGCAACACTGTTTTGTAAATATTTTATTGAATTTTTATGTATTTCATACAGAACATTTTAATCAATCTTAACCATCTTTATACTCCCTTCCCCCATTTTAATCAATCTTAATCATCTTTATACTCCCATAGTCCCCCATGCCACTGAAATTCATACATTCTGTCATTTGTGTTAAGGCCTATCGCATCAAGTTAGTGTCCCCAGATGTCCCTCAGTGTAAGTTCATCCACTGGGGTCTAGGCAGCCCATCTAGGGCCCCTCCCTTTAAGATCAGCTCTTCTTCACCCAGCAATCAGCTGTCAATAGTTCTTTGGCTAAAATTGGGGCCTGCTGCCCATTTCCATAGTTCTGTGCTGGGTTTTTGTCTCCTTGAGTTTACATGGGTCTCGTGCATGCTGACACCATTGCTGTAGGTTCATATGAACAAGGTCCCAGGAGCCTGTAGGACTCTATTTCCATGTGATCATGCACCTCCTCCCTGGATTTTATAATCTTTCTTACTCCTCTTCCACAATGATCCCTGAGCCCTTTTGTGTTCCTCGCCCTCTCTTGCCTGAGCGAGCTTCATTGATAAAAATCGAGAGCTGCATTAGTGTCTTTTTACCCCTTGTTCTATATTCTGTGAGCCTTAGGTGTAGAGGTTGCATTATAGGTATGCCGCTTAGGCTTGAGCAATTCACAGACAATGTCTGTGTGTGACCAGTTGTGGAACTCTGTAATAGTCTCTGTCTGTTGCAAAAGAAGCTTCTTTGATGAGTGGTGACTGGGATACTTGTCTGTAAATAAAAAGATCCATATTTTGCACATAGTAGGAAATTACCTTTGTCTAGGGATGTGATAGCCTTGGGTTTTCTCTATTATCACCTTGGGTTTTCTCTAATATCTAAGACCTTTCCAGCCATGAATATTTGGCTGTGTTTACAGTACCACACATGAGTTTCCTCCCCCAATGAGTGGGCTTTAAGTTTAGTTGGGTAGCTGTTGATTACCCCAAGATAAAAGTGCCACTACTGCACCAGTGCCATTTTCTGTGTCAGTCACTGATGTGGTTATTAGGCCTTGAAGCTGGGGTTGGATCCTTGATGGATGTATTCCTTTAGCAACTTGCATAGTGCTCTCCAAAGCTTTGAGAGCTGGCCTTCAGGGAGATGACTGCAGGTCAGTTCCAGCTCCATTGCTTTACTGTATCCAAAGTATATCTTATCTTCAGCAATAAGATTTTATCTTCAAGTTCTGGGAAGCAATCAAGGGCTGTGGCAATAGACTGTGTAATTTGGAGAGTCTCTTGGACCACCCTGGTCAACAACTCAAAGGAAGGTTTCTCCTGTCTGGCACTGTTTCTTGTTATGTAGACTTTAGCTATATGCTTGGACCCATGAAGAGATATTGTATGTATAATTTGTCAGAAGGTTGTTGGACTAATATGATTCTCTCTGGTTTTTTAAACTAGGCATTATTTATACCCCCCACCCCATCAAACCCTCCAACTTGCCCTCCCCATTTATTTTCCCAACTTCTCCCTTGAAAATACTAGTCCCTTATGGTCCCATCTATCTTGCACTCCTTCTTTCCTTTTATCCCCAGAGTTTCAGAAAGTTGTCACAGTTTCTTCTTCTGTGTCTTTTTCACAACAATGAATAGTGTCCCTTTGCCACAGTTCTATGAAATAAAGTGAATTTCACAGTCCCTGGAGAAACTGGGAGGTAGGAAATCACAGTGGCCTGGTAATCAGGGAAGGTTTGATGGGAATAGAATGGAGCAACAGATTTGAAAAGAAAGGAGAAAAGTGAAAATGGAAAGCTAAATTTGGGTGTTAAAATTAGGAGGTAATTTGCTAATAGCACTTAGTGGACATGAAAGCTAAAACTAGGTGTGTGGACAGGAACAGGAACAAAATAGGAACCAGTGGTCAAGTCAATGGGAGAACCCAGTGTCCCTTCAGAAACCTACAACAATGGCAGAAGCTGCCTCAGTTTCCACTCTGACTCAATATTGCTCATCAACTTGAAGAATCAAAAGTAAGCTTTCCAAGCCAAATCATTAACAAGACGCAATGGATATAATTTCTCCCAATGATAGTATGATTGTCCCTCCATGGATACCAATGACAGGTTTCTAGGACCCCCCATGTAATATGACATAATATTTGCATATTTCCCATACATCCTCCCACATTTTGAGGTGAGTGCTGGTATCTAACATAATGGAATACTATGAATGGTTGTTTGACTGTATTGTTTAAGGAGTAATGATAAGGATAGCAGGGTGTATAAGTAGTACAGATACATTTAAAGAAAATTTCCCATGCTCAACTTAGTTGACTCTCTAAATTCCAAACCCATGGATATGAGGGGTAAATTATACTTTTAAAAAGTACTTTAAAAATAAATTTAAAAATAGTTCATTCAGATAAACAAAGGTAAACAAAAAACACACCACTCTTCCCTCTCCCTATCTAGAACCAGGCATGCGTGCAACAGCAAGTGTTCTAAAACGTATCCAAGCACGAATCATGGCTAAATAGAATAAAGATTTTATTAAAAATTAGCAACAGAGATTTCACCCTACTTTTGAGTCCTTTTTACTAACAGATATAATTTACCAAGTCAGGAGTTTCATAATAGCATTCCCACAAGTGTATACAATGTATTTTGGTCACATCTACCCCTTATTACTTTTTCTTACCTTCCTCTTCCATAATTTCCACATCCTTAAGAATCTCCCCTTTGAACTTAATGCTCCCCCATTCCATATATGAGAGAAAACGTGATTCCTATCTTTCTGAGTCTGACTTATTTCACTAAACATTATGATCTTCAATTCCATCTCAAGACCCCATGTAAATGACAAATATATTATTTTTCATGCAATCTGTTTTTTTCTGCAAGTGACATAATTTCTTTTTTACAGCTGAATGAAATTCTGTGTGTATATACCACATTTACTTTACCCATTTAGCCACTGATGGATATCTAGGCTGATTCCACAACTTGGCTATGATGTAGTAATAAACATGGGTATGCAGGTGTTTGTATAGTAACCTGACTTGCACTCTTTTGAATGCATACCCAGGAGCTGTGCAGCTGTGTCTTATGGAACCTCGACTGTACTAATTTGCATTTCCTCTCACAATATCTGTTATTTTCCTTCAAATCTTCACTAGTATCTGTTTTTCTTTTCTTGATGATAGCCACTCTGACTACAGTGAGATAGAATCTCAGTGTTTTTTATTTGTGTTTATTTTAGGGATAAGGGTGTTAGTATCTTTCCATATGTTCTTTGGTCAATTTTTAAAGTGTTTTAAAGTGTTCATTTGAAAACTGTTCAGTTCATTTGCCCATCTATTGATTGAATTATGTTTGTTCTTTAGTTTTTGAAGTCCTTCAAATATTCTGAATACAGATCCTCTGTGGGATGAACAGGTGGTAGATTTTCTCAGTCTGTAGGTCTTCTCTCATTCTCTTGATTGTTTTTCTGTTGTGCAGAGCTTTTTAAAGTGATGCAATCCCATTTTTCAACTCTCTTACTTCCTGAGGCATTAGAGTCCTGTATAGAAATCCTTGCTTGTGCCTTTATCTCTGTTTCCCCTGTTTTCCTCCAGTAGTTTCAAAGTTTGGGGCCTTACATTAAGGTTTTTGATCCATTTGAAATTGATTTTTGTACATAGTATAAAATAGGAATCCAGAAAAAACATAGCAACAAAAAGATCATAGTACTGTCACAAAAACATAATCATGGACAGTGGAATAGAAGGTCCAAACATAAGTCTATGAAGCTACAGCCACTTGACCCTTGACAAAGACACCAAAACAATACATTGGGAAAAGGCAGCCCCTTAGACAGTACTGGGAAACTGGATATCCAAATGTAGAAAAGTGAAACTAGATGTTTATCTCTTACCTTTGAAGCCTATGAACTGGAAATGTTGTTTGGCTATTTGCTATGATCCTGGGAACCATCAAGCACATCCCATCATTCCAGGGATCAAGAGTCAGTTCACCAAAAGACTGTAGCAACCTCACAAGTAGGTAACTGGAGCTTATCCAATCCAATGGCATATGACACCTGTGGCACTAAACCACCTCTTTCAAGAGTGGCTCGTATTTGACTCCAGAAAATGTGAGGGACACTTTCTGGACTGTGCCCATGACTTGAGAACACTGGGAGTCGGGTAGAAGAATGCTGTCCAGGTGGAATGAGATCTAAACGGTCCAGAAGAGTGGCCCTTCAATCAAGAAGGCACATCACAATATTCCACCCCTCCATGAAGTTGAAGAAAGATGAAAGAAGTCTTATCTGTGGCTCATGCTACCAGCCACTGCAATATCAAAAGATACCTGTAGAAGTTTGCATTCTTGTAGTTCTAAACAAGATTATTTTGAATGCTTGCTTTCTTCTAAAATATTTGTCCCAATTTGTCTTTTGTACATTCCAGTACAACATTTGCTACCAGATTCCTGAATTTAAAATCTAAGGTGTTTGTGTGACTAAGATGCATAAGCAGCAAATAAAAATCGACTTTATAGCTTCTTGAGGCTGATTGGAAACTTGTTACATATGAAGAAGTTAGACATAGAAGGAAAAGTCGACCCCAACATTCAGTGTAGCAGTATGTGGTAGTGTATGTTCAAAACATGAGAAAGACCAAGTTCTACTTAAAATGGCCTGAGAACCTTTATGCCAAGTTGTCTAAAGTTCATTCACTAGAAATTTCTTAACACGTTTTTTTCAAAACAAAGCAACTTGGATGAATTTACCAAACTTTATTCCATATCAACAAATTTTCTAGACATTAGACTAGATTGAACAATATAAAGAGGAATCCTGGTCTCTGCCTCTGTAGAACTGCATCTTACCATCATCAGCCCTTCGCATCTTAGTGGAAAGTGTTTCTAAAATAGCTTAAAGAGAACAAGATCATTCTAGTTTAATGAAGTTGAAAACTAAATACATTAAGTTTACAATGTTCTATTTAGAAACAAGTATACAGAGCAATTTTATCACATAAATTGGTGCTGGGATTTTTATCTTTGTGGGTTGCAAGCAAACAAAGAATTCTTTGATGTTCATTAATTATTAGACCTCCAAAGTTAATCAATTTCACCCATTTTCCCTACCTAACAATTTAAAAATTTTAATTTTTCCCCTTCCTTGAAAGCAAGATATCATTTTGCAGTCATAAATGTATTTTCAGTATACCCATCTTCCATGTGTGGGCTCCACCTCCTCTTCTGTTTCCTCAGTCAAGGCTATTCTCTACAATGTGGCCATAGTTATTCTCTCAAATGCAGGCTTCAGCATTCTAAAAACCTCCTAGGATAAAGTCTCAGTCTCCCCAATTTCCCCACTGCAGCAAACACTGGTCCTCCTGCCTAAGACCTCCATCCTCCTCATCACAGAGTCTCACTGCCCTGCCCCGGCCCCAACAGAGGAGCACCCAGCATACTTCTGAGTCCACATATGATTATCCACCCATGTGCTTTGCCCTCTCCACTGGTAGCTCTGGGATAAGGAGTTCTGTGCCTGGTTTTGTTCACTGTTATTTCTCTCAGCATGCTCTGCCTCTGCCAATGAATGAATAAACTAGCTAACATGTTCAGAAAACTAAAAATACCGGAACAATATATATGGCCTGGCAAGCTTTGTTTGGTTTGTATTTGGGGTTTTTTGTCATTGCTGTTGTTGTTGTTGTTAGTTTTAGCTTGCTGTTAAGATAGGTCTCTCCATGTGTCCCTGGCTGACTCGAACTTACTATACCAAGATAGACTTGAGCTGACAGAGCTCTGCCTGCCTCTATTTCTGGAGTGCTGGCCCAGAAAGCATTTGATTCTGTTTAAAGCCTACATCTGTTTATGCCTATAATTAGCCAGGTGTGGTGGTGCACGCCTTTAATCCCAGCACCCAGGAGGCAGAGGCAGGTGGATCTCTGTGACTTCAAGGCCAGCCTGGTCTACATAGTGAGTTCCAGGACAGCTGGAGCTACAGAGAGACCCTGTCTCAAAAAGACTGAAAAAAAAAAAAAACTTATATTAAGGACCTGGAGAGACGGCTCAGCAATTAAAAGCACTAACTGCTCTTTCAGAGGACCAAGGTTCAGTTCCCAGTGCCCACATGACAGCTAACAACTGTCCATGATGTAACACCCTCTACTAGCCTGCTCCGGCATTGCATGACACATGCACCCTTACATACATGCAGGCAAAACACTCATAAATATAAAATTTAAATGAATAAATAAAAATTTAAATTAATAACCCTTACTAAGAAGACAGTAATTAGCATAAAATCCATAAAAGAATTCATGTTAAAATTCTATTTTTTAATATTGGTCCTGAATAATATCTCAGGGAGTTTCTCTCTCTATCTCTCTCTTTATATTTCTATCTCTCTCATGCACACACACACATATACACATGCACCTCTTTACTGGACTAATGCAGTACGTACATAGGAATGCTGTAACTTTGTTCAGTGAAAAACTAGCCATCACTCATAAGATCACAGCCATTACCAGTGATGTCACATTCATCACCAGCAATGTCACAGTCATCACCAATGACATCACAGTCATCACCAGTGACATCACAGTCATCACCAGTGATATCACAGCCATCACTACTATGATCACAGTCATCACCAGTGAGGTTACAGCCATCACCAGCAATGTCAGAGTCATCAGCAATGACATCACAGTCATCACCAGTGACATCATAGTCAGTTATCACCAGTGACATCACAGTCATCACCAGTGAAATCATAAACATTATCAGTGAGGTCACAGTCATCAACAGTGAGGTCACAGACATTATCAGTGAAGCCACAGTTATCACCAGTGAGGTCACAGTCATCACCAGAGAGGTCATAGTCATTATCAGTGAGGTCACAGTCATCACCACTGAAGTCACATTCATTAGTAGTTTCCTTCAGCATTTTACTTTCAGTAGGACTAAAATCACTTGGAAGTTACATTCAGCATGTAATGGTGTGTACTAAATTCTTATAATACACAATTTTGTTTTCACTAGATCCATATGGTTCCTGATCCACCATGGTTTTTCACCTTACCATTTTGTGAAAATGTAGCACATTGACTAGAAACCGCACTCTCTGTCTGATTTTGCACCTATCCCTAGGTTAGCAATCCAGCCCTCTCCCAGGATGTCCTGCAGATGCAGGTGTCTGCAGCTGCCAGATGGCTGTGTGCTCACCAGAGTCACCATCCTACTCTTCACAGGTGCTACATTGCTACATCATGATGTTGAGTAGGTTAGGTGGGTGAAATGCAGTTTTGAATTGTGTCTTCAACTTGCAGTAGTTGCATCAGGATTGACCCTGCCTAGTTGAAGGGCACCTGTACAGTTTTGCTTCAAACCGAGCTCCCATCTCACTATTACTAGAATCAATCAGAAAGCAGGTTCCCAGATACTGTTGCTTGAGCACATACAATTACAGGCTGGTTTAGAAGGCCATGTAGTGTTCATGACTTTGTCAAATGAAGACTTAAATGCAAGCTTGTGTGCTGACATACTTCTAGAGAGCACTGCAGGTTGGGAGCAGCTAGGTCTGTGAAGCAGGCTTGACAGTGGGACTCATCATGGTCCCCCACCTGCTTTCCTTGACTGCCCTGTCAGTTGCTTGCACTGTATCACATTTTTAACACTTTTGTATAACCAGCCATTTCATTGGCTGACTCTTAACTTCTGCTTTGTGTTTCATCTGTCTTATAAAGATCCATTTGGATCCCCTTTCAGAGGGATCAAAAAAATCCATTACCCCAAATCCTTACACAATGCCCACAGAGTTGACACTGCCCAAAGACTCTGAAAGGTTAAAAACAAAGGCTGCAGAAGTGTGTCAATTTTATAGCTAGAGCCCAACAAAGAACTATTATTAAATAGGAAATGAGGGCTTCATTCATTGAAAACTGAAATCTAAAAGCCCTAAAATTTACTACACTAGTGTGACAGTTGCTTAGAGCTGAACAAGGCTCAGAGAGTCCCCTGTCCTGGTATTCACCGTGCATCTGTGTGTGGGTCCCACTGAGCTCCACAGTATAGGCCTCCTTGATGGAATAAGCTTGGTGAATTCTCAGTGAGGGAGACAGGGTGGGCGCAGCTTGATTACTTTAGCACCAGCACGATTGCCAGAGGCAGCTTCCTTCAGGGCATGCTTTTTGCTGCCAGACAGCTGCGTTCTTTCATCCTGCAAGCCGTGAGACAAAGTCTTCCCAGCATCCACACCCTGCCTTTCCAGCAGTCTCCACACCAGTCTCCCAAGAGCTGCCCTGTTTCTGACTAAGGAGCCCAGTCCCACATCCTCTCTCAAAGATTAGTCACACGGTGATTGGGACTTGCAGTTGTCCAATAAGGGCAAGGAGGAGAGTCAGCCATGACGAAATCCTTAAAAACCAGTGTAGAACCTGTCTTTCTCCAAAGTTTTGTAAGAAAAGCAGAATATAAAATTTCGAAGCATCTCCGCAGGTCAACTAAATCATGAATTAAATAACCAGAAAGAACATAGAGGCCAGAATTCAGTTAAGTGTGCAAAGGTGGTACTCCAACCAACAGGGGATATACCAAGATGGCTGAAGACCAGGGAGGGAACGGAAAGCTGGAAAGGAATAATGAGGACTATGGAAAGTGCTTCCAAGTGCTGAGTGCCTGGTGAAGAATGTCGTGTGTGCTAGGAGAGGGGTTGACCACCCAGGCTCTGTACCCGTCCACGGCAGAAGAATACTAGGTTTGGGGGACAGCCACCATCCTCTGCTGGCACTTTACTTCTGCAGTAGTTTCCAGTATGGCAGACTGGGTGTCTAACACCATAGAAACTTCATTTCCCTCAGGGCTGAAGGCTGAAGTCCAAGATGGAGGTAGCAGCAGAGTTGACAGTGGGGGGATGGGGGTAAGAGCCTGTTCCCTGCCTCTCTCCTGGGTTATGGGTGGCCACTTTCTCCCTGTGTCTGTCCAAATTTCCTCCTCATAGGAGGCCATCAGGCTCATTAAGTTAGGGCCACCCTAATGGCCTCAGATTTACTTAACGCCTTCCTTAAAGACCCACCTCCAAGTGCAATCACATTGTGAAGCACTAGAGGTTAGGACATGAACACAGGAGTTTGGGAAGAGTCACGAAGACAATGTCTTCATTCAAAAAACCTATGCCTCCTTTGAAAAGTCATTCTCCTTGGAATACTGTTTTAATGTCATAGGGAAAATTGTGCCCTGTTGGTATTTTGATAATGCCGGGGTGTAGCTTTCCTTCTTATTCCCAGGCCATTCACAATTTGCTCTTCTATAATGATCCTTGCAGGGTCCAGTCTGATGGTCAATGTGATTTTCAGTGTCCATTTAATCATTTGGTGACTCATTTTCTAGCTATCTTGTGAAATTAAGATCGACACATCTCTAGAAGTTTTAGTTTCAATCATTTCAGGGCCTTGCAGCATCATGAAGAAATGATGGAATTCTGCACAGTTCCCCTGATAAATCATGCCATCTAGAACTGAACACAATATCCCCAGTAGGATCCGCCAGCCCTCCATGCAGGGGATTTTACAACCTTTGTTCCAAGCTCTGTTCTTTTATCGATCACATCAACTTCGGCCAACCCTATCATTCTGCTGACTCCATTGTTGCCCGCTGTCAACAGAACCTGTAGGGCATTTTAATGTGTTCTTCTGTTACTCGTGGATCCCTATTCCAGTAGTTCTGTAGTGGAATGTGCAGATGTGTGTGTGTGTGTGTGTGTGTGTGTGTGTGCACCTGTGTCTGTGTGTGTGTGCGTCTTAAAGCATCATATTGATTGCTAACAATTCTTCATTATAGTTTATCTTGTCAGGCTTATTTCATCACTCCCAGCCTGTCAGGAACTTGTTGCGCCCTCATTCTGTCAATCATCCTCTTGGTAGTCATTCCTTCTCTGCCCTTCTTCCAGGCACTAATGAAAATGTTAAACAGGAAAGGGACAAGGATAGGTCTTTGAAACAGTGTGTGGAGAGCTCAGTCTGCTCTCCACGCTGCTGCCCCATGAAAACGTCCTCTGAATTTGCTGCATTGGTGATTTGAGAGCTTTGTGAGGCCACCAGAAACCAGCACTTTCAACCTCATCCAACCAGAATGAGAACTCTCAGCTCTTCTTCTAAAATCCAAAAGATGATAGGAATTTGCTCACAGCTTCCCACAAATCTACAAAGCTAATTAACATTCTCAGAGAAGAAAGTAGGGAATTCCTTCTATTAATTTGTTCATGGTTAACATGTTCCCAACTTTGTCCCTTTATAAGCAGTTACAATCCACTTATTTCATACACAAACTGTGAGTTCTGCATGAGAATAAAGTTATTTCTTCAGTTCATAATTTTCAAAAACCTGCTTATTCCCTCTTCTAAATTTTCACAATTTCTTAATTATTTATCCCATTTTCCTGTGCAAATTCAAAAGTTATAAAGCAAGTTTTAATGAGTATGCTCTGGACTACAGTAACCTAAAGACTATTGTAAAAGGCAGAAAGACCACAGCATAGCTCTTCTAAGGGTCTGCAGTAAAGAAATGACAAGGTGGACCCAATCCTAGCCTTCCCCCCCCCACATACATACACACACACACACACACACACACACACACACACACACACCTCATGCCCTTTAGAATTTTGTCCCAAAGTCAAAATGCTCGAGCAAAGTCAACACTAGAAGATTAGAAGGGTAGAAAGAAGAGACTCTTGCTAGTCTATATTTATACATCAACTTTAATACAGACCATCTCTGACTTATGATGATTCGACTTAGGACTTTTGACTTTACGAGATGCAAAAGAAGGACACATCCAGTAGAATTCATGCTTCAAATTCTGAATTTCAATTTTTTCCTGACTATCAATCTGTAGTATGATACCCTCTTTCACTATTGGGCAACAGCAAGAAATTACAGCTCCAATCAGCCATGAGACCATGGGGGTGGGAGGCTTTTCAATCAATTAGATGAGCTATTCAGTGCTTTACTACTAAATAGGCTTTGTGTTCGATGATCTTGCCCAACTGTAAGGTAATGTAAATCCTTGTAGCATGTATAAGCTAGGTTAGGCTAAGCCACAGTGTTCAGCAGGCTAGGTTTAGTATCTTTTAACTAATAGTATTTTTACTTAACAGTGGGTTTATCAAGATGTAGCTCCATCATAATTGACACCTGTACTTGGCTCCATATCTAACTATTCATCCATCCATCCATCTATCCGTATCTATGTATATCTATGTACATTTGTCTATATCCTAGCTTGACACTGCTTCTTCCCTGTCTGTTTGCTGGTTATTCAGTGAAATGATAAGATCCTGGATGATAGATGTTTTAGTCTAACATTCTTTAGGATCTCCATAGTGATTAGCACAGCACAAGACATGAATAATTTCTTATAAACTCTACTCACTCTTGAAAGAAGCCATCGATGAGGGTCAAGAACCTGGAGTAAAATCAAAACCATGTTGTACTTAAAGGACATGGGCCTTTACATCCTTTCTTCCGTTGTAGCTTGGACACGTGTCAGAGCCTTCTTCAGTCAGAGTGCATTGTTTTCAGAACTGCACACCTAGTGGGTATATAGTAACTATCAGGTAATGAGGAACTGAAGGAGACATAGACATAAGTTCTGTCTTGCCAAGTGGTCCTCTGACTTGCACTGGAATCACTAGGAATGTGTCAAAACACAGACTTCTGAGTCTACCCAGAGTTTGCTGGAGTTCATTCTGGTTGAGTCCTACCTGTCAAGTCCCTAAAAAAAGCTATGACTGCTGGTTTGGGGAACAGTGGCCACTTTGAAGAACCAGTGTCCTTAGATTCCTGCTAGAAAAAGGAGTGCTTGGCATTGCAGAGACATAATGGCAACAATCCACTTTGTATTTCAGTTTCTCCACCTGGCTGTTGTATATGGATGGGTAGAAGCACCTGCCGTTCTCAGATGACAATCGTTCTTATCCTCTGCCTTTCCATAATGTTTTCTGAAGTCATTGGAAAGTGTAAAAGGAGTTGGTCTTAGGGGTTGAGAGAGAGGCCATGATGCTGTAAATCTCCCTCCTTCAACAATCATGGAAGCAAACCTTCAGGAATGCTGTGACATAGTGAGGTGGTACATGACACAGCTGGTGTGGCTTGATCCCTGTAAAGCTATAGACCTAGGAATGAACATGTGATCTCTATATTTGTAAGAAAGGAGAGAGAAATTTTTAAAAATTCTAAGAAACTGCCTCTATAATTCTTCTCAGAAAAAAATTTAGAAATGTGATCTATGCAGCACCACCTAGCTGGAATCTTTGTTATTTCTATGAACCAAGAAAATTACAAACAAGGCTAAAATAAAAAGCAAAAGCAGCTTTCCTCCATTAGGAAACACATCTGCAAATTAGGAGAATGTAAGTTCACCTAGCAACTGAATGAGCTTCTGTCCCAAGGTGGTTTGGGCATTTATCACAGTTGGATGCAAGCAGTTCATCATTGCTTGGGGGATGAATGGGACTGGCACATGGCAAAGGATGGGAACTGATAGAAACCAGGGTGGTCGTAAATTTTGTAAGTCCACTGGCATGTCTAGGTAAGAAGGCAAACTGGTTACTCAGGTGTTTCTCAGACCCTGTAAGATATTGTTAAATTCCAGAAAATTGTTCCCTCTGGCAGATGCAGTTCCCAACAAGATGTTTATGTGGAAATCTGTCCCCTGTCAGCGAATCTTTAAGACTCAAAAAAGAATGTATGCCTTCTTTCTTAATATTCTACTGCTATTTAACTTTTAAAATATTGCTAAAATCATTGCACGCAGCCCTATTCTTCATTTCAATTCATTTTATCCCAAATAAGGAATTAAACTAATTTATTAAACTCAGTCATGATGCCACTCCCTTGTGCATGTACCTTGGGCTATGTTTATTTCATCTCAAATGTGAGTAGGCATTTGAAAAAATAAAAGAGAATGAGCCCATACAGAAAAAGTGATTTGGTATATGAAAATGGAAACTATCTTTATATTTAAAAAACAAATAAATGAAAAGATAAATACAGAAGAAAATAGTTCCAACATATAAAATAGATTAGGAAGTGTCTTTAACATACAGAAAAATCTTACAAATCAGTGAAAAAAGATCAATACATTTCAGAAAAAAGTGATCAAGGACACAAAAGAGAAATCTTTAAAACTAGAGAAATAAAGGTGGGTGTGGTGGTATATACCTACAAACCCAGCACATGGGAAATGGATGCAGAGGGTTAAGGAATTCAGGGCCAACCTCAGCTAAATCAAGACTTTAAGGCCAGTCTTCTCTACATTATTTCTTGCCTCAAAAATAAATAGCTAAAAAACAATAAAACCCACAGAAACAATCATCTGAGAATTTATCCAAATCAACCTCTCTTTGTAAAAAAATTATTGACTCAAGAATCAATAAAAAATCAATTTCATACAACATATTTTTATCATATTCAGATCCCCTTCCTCCCTCTCTCTCCCATTACCACCCTTAAACTTCATGTACTTATCTATGAATGTATCAAGCCTAATCTGTGTTTCCTAAATATCCTTGGGTGTGGGTCTATCCCTTGGAGTTTGGTCAACTTACCAGGCATCATATCAATAAGAAAAATTGATTCTCCCTCTCCCTGCATTATCAATTGCCAACAGAGCCTCAGCTAAAGCTGGGACTTCCTGCCTACCTCCCCCACTCATGCTGGGCCACTGTCTGGCTTAGGTTTGCACAGGTCTTGTGCATGCTGCCACAGTATTATCGATTCATATGTGCAACTACCCTGTGGCATCCAGGCAACACAGTTCCTTGTATTCATCTATTGCTAAAATGCCTTCTGAGAGGCACAAATGCCATTCAGCCTCCTTCCTCTTACCACTCTTACCACAAGCTGAGATCTAATTTCTTCAAACTAAAGTTTGGGAACCTAAAGAGTTTATTGGACTTCCACACAGAGCAATGGGTGAGAGGTTACTTAACAGAAGAGTGGACATCCCCCATTTAAGGCCATGCTGAAAAGTCCACATCCAAGAGTGGATCCTGTGACCTCCCAGCATCTGCACAAAATAGCAAGATTGCACCTCATGGCATTTTCTGCTTATATACCCTTAGTCCCTCCTGCTTGTGCTACTGGAGCCATGGGCTGCTTGGAAAATGTGACTGACTCTCCTGGCCACTCCTTTCTTGCAGAGCATCAGGTTTGTTTGTGATGATCCTAAGCTTGTCACCAGAGGACAGCTCATCATCTATCACCTCTGGCTCTTACCACCTTTCCACCCTCTCTTCTATAATGATCTCTGAGCCTTTGGAGGAGAGGGTACAATATACGTGTCACATTTAGGACTGAGCACTCCAAAATCTCTTATTCTCTGCACATTGTCCAATTGTGGGTCTCTGTGCTAATCACCATATTCTGCAAGAAGAACCCTTTCTGGCGAGAGCTGAAAGATGTACTTACCTATGAATGTAACAGTAAGTCATTGTGAGTCAGTTTAATACTATGTCTGTTTAGCAGAGTGGTAGTCGTAGGCTCTCCCCTACTAGTAGTAGTCTGTGACCTGCCTAGTCACAAGTTCTTGGCCTTGATAACAGTCAGTTATGGACTCCCCATTATGAAGCAGGCATTAAATCCAATCGGAAGGCATTGGTTTCTCCCATAACATTCATACCACTATTGTACTCCTGAGCATATTTTACCAAGCTAATTGTTATTGACACTCACAGGCTCAAAAGGTCAATTATTACCTTTTTCTGTCAGCAATATTCATAGCACCTTCTAGTACTATTAAAGCTAACAAACATAGATGAAGCTTTGACATCAGTAGCATCTTGATTTCTCCTTATTTGTTCTGTAGCTCAAGTATGTATTGTCTTCAGCAATAGGGTCTTACCATCAAGTTCTAGTGGGTAACCAAGCACAATGGCAACTGACAGTATTCAAATCAACATTTTCTAAACCAACATTGGGTGTCTTGGACATCTGAACAACAAGGGCCCTTCAGATATCTCCTAGGACAATTCCTACCAAGCGTCTGCACACTGAGAATGATCCCAGAGTCATTCCAAAGTTCTGACCCCAAATCAGAACTGGAAGATTTTGCAAAATGAAGTGAACTAAAAGCAAACGAAAAGAAATCAAGAAACAGTGTTCAACCCAGCTCAGATGGAAAGCAACAGGGTCTCTGGCATAGTAAGTAAAAAGCACCATCTCTGGTACAGACAGAAGTTCCTGATGCAAAGCATAAAAGCCACATTCTGTGAGAGCTGGGAATACACAGCATGCCCCTGCTTGGACAAGACTTTTCGAGTTTTAGTATTTTGCAAAATTTTACAAATTCTCAGGTAGTAACACTGAATTCTGTCAGATGCTCAGGTTTGGTTGTGGCCTGAAAAGTTAGCCTCTGGCTAAAACTTTCCTGGGACAATGATTATAAAGTGCCCGAGTATGGTGGTGAATTCTAGAAAGCAGAATCACACAGAAAATGGTTTAGGTGAAAGAGATAATTCTTGCCCTAGCCAAGTTCAGAATCCATATTTGGAATTATGAAAACGAGCTTTTCTTCAACTATGTAGAACATATAAATTAACACGTTAATGTGTTTGATGTGAAATACAAACTCTGTCTACAGGCCAGAATAATAACAATTATCATTGCATATTTAGTGCTGAAATAAGCTATTTAGACATGTATTTCATTTAAGCTTTAGAGTAACTTTATTAAGAAAGTATTCTTTCTTCATCATGTTCTTGAAAAAAATCTAAGCTTGCCAAAGGGGCTGTAATTAGTAATGATAATATCCATAATTTTGCATTTCCTATGCTATAGTCAATGGTGATGCCTACCTCATTTTCAAGATTGTGTTTAAGTCAAAATGTGTTTAGCACAAAAGTGCTTTTGTTAGTTATAACTAATAAAGAGGAAAAATATCAGAACAGAACTATAGATTGGCTTAATTAACATGTGGTTGGAAAAAATCAGATTACTCACAAGTGCCTGGGACATGGTGGGGGTGTTTCAGTCTGAATATTTCTTGGTGTTTTGGTTTTGTGCTCAAGATAAAAATTTTCAGATTTTCAGGCATCATATTACATGCCTACAGCACCCCTCCTCCTGTGAAATTCCAGTGAGAATGAACAAGTGCAATCTAGAGAAATAGTTGGCTTAAATTGGCGGTATTGCACTTCTCTGAAAATGGATGGTCGTAAACAGGTCTTTGCTAATGATCTTGGCTATGCTAGGAACACTTGAAGCCTGACGCCTTGAGTTCTTGAGTATGATTCCCACTGAATATCTATCTGTACAAGAGAAATAAGCTAAATTTACTCCTTAAAAAATTTCAAAAGATAGCTTTCTTTGTTGTACTAGAATAGTAAATTCTGTATCACCCTATAAAATCTCAATTTCCTTGCTTTGGAGAATAACCCTCATCAC